>NC_049985.1:1320853-1383289 GCF_000003815.2 Branchiostoma floridae | reverse complement strand
CTGTGCATTGGTTCGGTAGAGAAGGTCAAGTTTTTTTACCCCCCAGAGCCGACGAAATGGCAGAGTTCCCCCTTCCCGTCAGCGTCATGACTCCTCGTAATTTAGAGCTCGCAGACTCGTCGTCCGATCGAATCGCGCCTAATGTGAGGGGGGTATCAAGAATATGCAAGCAGATGTTGTGTGGAATATCGTTTGTTGACAGTCCCGTATTTCTGTCTCACAACCCTTCAACCGTTACTTGACAATCGGAAAACAGAAAAGACTGGGGTGTGGCGTGTTCTCGAGAACATTATACGTCTGACTCAGTAAATAACGTTTTTGTTTGTTAGAAGCAATTGTTTATTCATAAAAGCTCAAATCGTCCTGCGGGTCGCTTCTCATTGAGGTGATGAGGGAAGAGGCAAAGCTCTGGTACACAAAGAAACAGTCACAGCTATGAAGTGGGAAAAAAGTCCTGTAAGTATTATTCCTGTCCCAAATAACATTCCCGACAACATGGCCGGCATGTTCTGTACCTCCCGGGGTCTCTGTGCGTTTTTTTCGCCTGTACAGTGGTGATCTTGTCTCTTACAGGTGGTTTAGTCTGAACCTTTGTCTAGTCATTCTTCAAATTGGCCTGCAGGCTGCTTTCCATTGAGGTCCACGGTGGTCCGGTTGGTAGGATTAGATGCCCATCGCGGTGTGAATAGGCCGCGCCCATGCACTATTGTCGCCGCGGCATGCCACCTCTGACGTCCCGGCAGACCAAGGATCGGCACAGATATTTCTCACGCGATCGCGATTGAGGTAGTTAGGGAAGAGGCAAGGCTCTGTCACACAAATAATCAGCCGAAATTGTTAGGTGGGGCAAAGGGTGTGCTAGTCCTATCTCAAAGAACATTCCTGACGACATGGCCGACATGTACTGTGCCTCCCGGGGTCTCTGTGTGTTTTTCGTCTGTACAGCGGTGGTCTTGACTCTTACAAGTGGATCAGGTGAGGTTGTGTTTACTTCTTCAGTACATAACTTCACCTGTTACTAGTACTACATACAAGCCAGACGGCACAATCTGTGCCGACTGTAGCAGGCTAAATCCTGTCATTATTCCTTTTGACCCAACGTGGCGTGTTCTCGTGTTTGTCGACAGTCCCGTGTTTCTGATTCACAACCCTTCAATCGTTACTTGGTAATCTGTGAACAATCTTGACGTAATGGAAAGAAACAGCCACAGTTATTAAATGAGGCATAGGTCGTGTTAGTTTTAGTTCTGTCCCAAAGAACATTCCTGACGACATGGCCGGCATGTACTGCGCCTCCCGTGGTCTCTGTGCGTTTCTGGTCTGTACAGCGGTGATCTTGTCTCTTACAGGTGGATCAGGTAAGGTTGGTTTTACTTCTTCAGTACATAACTTCACCTGTTACTAGTACTCCATACAAGCCAGACGACACAATCTGTGCCGACTGTAGCAGGCTAAATCTTGTCATGATTCCTTTAGACTTGATACGGCGTGTTCTCGAGAACATTATACGCCAGTGACTAAAGTTTTTGTTTGTTTGAACCTTTGTTTATTCATATTTCAAATCGGCCTGGAGGCTGCTTTCCACTGAGATCATGAGGTCATTGACGTCATCAGGTCATTTACGTCTTAAGGATGAATGGTAAAGGATCTGCAAGTAGACGTGTAAGGGAGTATCGTTTGTCGACAGTCCCGTGTTTCTGACTCACAACCCTTCAATCGTTACTTGGTAATCTGTGAACAATCTTGACGTAATGGAAAGAAACAGCCACAGTTATTAAATGAAACATAGGTCGTGTTAGTTTTAGTCCTGTCCCAAAGAACATTCCTGACGACATGGCCGGCATGTGCTGTGCCTCCCGGGGTCTCTGTGTGTTTCTCGTCTGTACAGCGGTGATCTTGTCTGTTACAGGTGGATCAGGTAAGATTGGTTTTACCTCACCACACAAATTTTCTAGAAGCCAGACACAATCTGTCCCGGCGCGAGATTAGGTTCAGACCAGTCATACTTCTTTTAAACAAACGTACACTTACCGAAAGAGATGCAACCAAAGACTGTGAAAGTATATTTCTTCGCTCTCAATCCATACTACTTTTGTCTTTTGTATAGCAGGTTAGTTTCAAGTCATTGTAGACGTTTACCTACGTATACGCTGTATCTTATACACGACTGTTCTGTTTAGGACGTGATGTCATTCCACAAAAGCTTTCTAAGATAATAAGATAGAAAGCATACTGCATAAGTGCACATCTGTTGCACCCTAGTACTGTATTGTCTATATTCTTCATTGATGTTTGGAAGTAATCTGTTGCATGTATTAGCATTATTTTTAATGTGTAGAAACGTACTTGGCCATATACCTCTGAACTGCAGTCGTGTCAATTGAGGGGGTATTCACTGAAGCTGCGGAGCGTTTTTTTTTGTCTTTTTAGTAATTCTTGCATGGTTTGCATGTAATTTTCATTATAAATTCAAGGGTAACACAAATTCAGTTCAGAACGTAGCCGGGCTGACATCTCCAACGTACCAGTGGATGTAAGAAAATATGCAACAGTCGCCATACGCAAACTTGATGAAACTTGATCAAAATGCAGATTTCAACAAAGGAGATCATTTAGCTTTGCCGAAGTCTAACTTAATAAATGTGGGTCGCGTTAGACGTCCTGTCGGTTGTTGACCTTCCCTTTGTAACGCTCAGGTGAAGCGTGACAGACAAGCATTGCGATACTACTTGTTTTCCTGGCGTCTATAGCGTAGCGTGCAGAGAGATTGACATTGAGTATTTCAGGGGGCGCTGGGGTGTTTGGTTTATAAGGAACATTTCTAGCTGAACATGGCCTCTCGTCGCATCAGTGGGTTTGTTGTCTTCACAGCGGTGCTCGTCGTTCTAAATATTTCGGGTGGTTCAGGTAAGGATATGGTTTTGAGGTGGGGCTAAGATCGTGTTAGTGTTAGTCCTATCCCAAAGAACATTCCTGACGACATGGCCGGCATGTACTGCGCCTCCCGGGGTCTCTGTGTGTTTTTCGTCTGTACAGTGGTGATCTTGTCCCTTACAGGTGGGGTGTTTGGTTTATAAGGAAGCCTTTGACTTCAGTGGTGCTTTGGGACGTTGTTGTGCGTGGGGAGGAGGGGAGGGTTTGACAAATAGAGGTTAGGCTGGCACCTTTGTCGTGCACCAGGTATAAACTGTGACGTAAGGTTAACGTTACACGTTGGAATATCCCATTAGTGTCGAGTTTGGGGCGCTATTTAAAGCCTTCTTTAAGCCCCCTTTACAAATCAAGAATTTAGCTCGGCCGAGTTGTTGGCGAGCTCCAAATGGACATTTTCGGCCGGAGTATGACCGGCGTTTTGACGATTGCTGGCAGGGGCTTCGGGCGACTTTTAACATCTCGTCCGTTGGGGCTTAACCCTTCGTGTGATGTCAGTTGTGTACCAAAAAAGCAGAAAGATAATTACTTGAACTTTTCGGAGTGAAACACCGAGCTCCGTCCAATTTGTGACGGAGCAGATTGTTTGATAAAAAAATACAGCCGATACTCTTACAATGTAGAAATTCGGCGAGCTCTGACCGATCCACAAATTCGGCCGGCGTTCACATGAATTGTAAAGTCGGCTTGCAGTGCAAAATATTAGTACAAATTACTACAAATATCCTGATCTCCAAGCAGCAGATATTGGGGGTTTAAAATTGTGGCGTTTTCAGACGTCAGTTCGCAGTTTTGGCAGCACCCACTGCGAGGACATTAATGTTACGGTCAAAGAAACGACTATCCCGGATTTTCACAATGGGTTTCAACGATCTTCGAAAGGATAAAGGAGGGAATGAAAACTCAAAAATATTAGTATATATACTAGACAAACCCCTTGAAGTATGAAATAGAGGTTGAATGTAGATCTATCCATATTGTGAAAAGGGTGCGAAGTCACAAAGGCGAAGTCCAGTCAATTCCATGTTTTATTGAGAGGTCTTTACAAATCGTAGATACATAGATGTGACAACGAGGCTACTTTCTTACCAGCATCTGATGAACTAACCATGATAACTTTTTTTCGATGCCTTTTTGTAAGAGACTGTCCCGATATTGTTACAGTAGATGCTGCTGTTGTGACCACCACGCATGGCGACGTGAGCGGTTCAGAGTTCCTGACCTCCTCTGTTGTCGGAAATGCCGTCTTTGACCGCGTCTTCACCTTCAAAGGGATTCCTTACGCCGCTCCGCCTGTGGCTCACCTCAGGTGGGTGCTAGTTGACATAGGAAAGATCAAATGGGTCGAATACTTACTATTCCGCAGTCGCGTTGAAGAACACAAAAGAAATAATTGATAGTTTTCATGCTGACGTTGAACTGCATAAGTTTGACATTGCCTGGCCAAACGGTTAGGCGATTGAACCAGCCACAGAATTTACAGAGAATTTGTCACACAAACGCCATTTGAAGAGAAAAGCACAATAAGGGAAATCTGTATAAGATGACTCGATACAAGTTGCCATAATTTCATCTGTCGCCTTTCCAGGTCATACCAACTTCCAGTATTCCGAGATGTTAAAATGTCCAAAAAGTTCAGTATAAACAATTTCTATTCGGCCGAATAGGATAACGACATCGCCAATTTGGTACATACAAGAGGTATAGGAAAAAAAGACCAAATTTATCGTGATCTATACTCTGCACTCTTGCATTCATTACCTACATTTACACGGTTACTAATAGTCCCACTTTTACCATAGTCCAAGTACAAAAGTGACCTTTGCCCTGAACATTCCCTCTGTTCTCCGCTAGGTGGCGCCCTCCCCAGGACCACACCGGCTGGACAGGTGTCCGTGACGTCACAGAGTTCGGCTCCAGATGTCCACAGGTCGAGTTCGACCTGTCTCAATACAACCTGACTGGGACGATCTTGGACGCCTTTCCCTTCCGCAGTAACTCCAGTAGCGAGGACTGCCTGTTCCTGAACGTGTACACTCCAAACGTGTCCGACACTGCCAACCTGCCTGTGAGATATCCTAGACTTTGTTCTATCTATTAAAGTTTTTTGATGTGCATTGTCATCTACAAATTAAAATTAGATTGTCACTTAACGTTACCAGATGCAAGGGAGAGGAGAGTCATGAAATGTAAATTTTGGTAGGGAAAATTTCATCTTGTAAGGAACTATTATGGAAAGGTTGTAGACTGTTTTCCAACTCAAAAGTTTCACTCACCAGAATTTGGGGCTTCTTCAGTTGTCTAATTCGATCCCTGTGAAACGTGACCTCAGCGATGGGTAAATGCTGTCGAAAGCCAATATCAGCACCCGTCCTGGTTGAGAGAATGTTGGTTTCCCAGATGTAGATGTATATATATGAACGAACTGACGATCTGACCTGATGTAGATGACTTCATTTATTCCTCACTTAAAGCAGTCCTGTTCATATACTTACGTACTGACGCTCTAACCAACTTTGTGACCTTGGAACTCAATATAGACATTTCACTTATCGCTTCCATCAGAACGTATCTTATCAACGGAGACTTTGATATACCATATGTTTTAGGTCATGGTGTGGATCCATGGCGGGGGTTGGAATAGTGGCAGTGCGGACACCTACCCGGCTGAGATCCCCACGTCACTCCATAACGTCGTCATGGTAACCCTCAACTACAGGCTGGGCATCCTGGGCTTCATGCAGACCCTGGACGACGACGCACCGGGCAACTTTGGACTTCTGGACCAGGTTAGATTCCATCTAGATCCTCGCAATAAAATAAGTTTGGTGTAAGTTTTTTTCCCTTCATCACTTCGACACAAGGGAGTGGGGTATTGTTTTTGTCTGTCCGTCTGTAAGCCATGAGTGTAGTCTGTCTGTCTACATGTGTTTCTGCGATTCATGATTCACAAAGCATTTTCAATCTGGAATTGGATCAGAACTTGTCCTGAATGGGGGCGTGGGTTCGAATCCCACTTCTGACACCATGTTGTGCCTTGTAGGTTTCTCAAATAGACTCAGTCGTAGACATTCAGGTGCTGCTGTAGTCATCTATTCTGAGGTAGGGTTTGTAGTGTACAGAGGAGACGGTGGATATGTGATGCTCGGTTATGGTAGGGCAAAGAGGATCAGAGTTCGGTGTTCTGTTGCTTAAGACCTAGAGCCACTTAATATTAAGATGTTGTCTGGGCTATGCACGTTGGAGTAGAGGGGTGTTTTGTAACTATTAATATTACGGATATTACAAGAAGTCACCAGTCACTGTTCAAATTGCCTGATGACCCTTACACTGTCCTGTCACAGATAAAGGCCCTGGAGTGGGTACGAGGCAATATCCGGAACTTCGGAGGAGATCCCGACAAAGTCACCATATTTGGGGAGTCAGCTGGAGGCTGGTCTGTCTCCATGCTCGTCATGTCTCCCATGGCAACGGGACTGTTCCAGCGGGCCATCTCTCAGAGCGGCGTGGCGGGAGTTCCAGTCGTACAGAAGTGGGACCTCACACTGACACAACTCATCGCTCATAGCCTGAACTGCAGCACGGACTCCTACGATGATATGATGACTTGTCTGTATTGGTATGTTCAGAGGGGTGTTCTATAGTTAATTACGGCTTAAGTTAAGCTATAGAACTATAGTTATGTAGATGTCATATTTTGTACCTCGTACAATTGTTGTGCAATAAAGTTATCATAATTTATCTTCAAATTGATTGTTCAACCAAATAGACTGTCTTTTGTTCTGACAGGTTACCGAGTGAGTACTTGGTGACGCTTTTGTATCCGCCAGTGGTCATCGATGGAAGATTCCTCTTACAAAGTCCGTGGGTAAGAATGATGCTTAAGTAATGTTACCTAGCACACTTATCATGTGCTGAACTTTGTTAATTGTAATGGTACATGTGCGAAGTGCATCTGCTCAACCAATGGCATCTTGAGCAGTCTATTATACAAGACATCAGCACAGTCCCAACTTCCTTTAAGAGAGTCTTAAAGTAAAGGAAACGAACAAAATGAACGAACTCGAATTATGTGGTAACTCTAACGACTATTATGTATTTTGTATCATGTATTTTAAAATTGGGTATATAGACTTTCAAAACTCATTAGAAGTCTAAATGATGTACATTGTACCCCTGCCATATACGGTGACCCTTGCCTCTACCATTATTACCTTAATAAAAAGCGGACTGCATGCCGATTTGAGCTTCTTCTTCATTTTTCATTTCCATTGGTGATGGTTAGTGGAAGTCGGTATCGACCCCCGTCCTGGTTTGTTGAAGGTTGATGCGTCTTGATCTTTAATTTCCCTCACGAGAAAACTTTTTGATTGGCCAAAATCTCGACTTTCTGATGGGACAGTGTAAACTTTTTTCTATAGCGTTTTGGATGAAAAAATTCACACTCATCTACGTTGTTTTGATCACAGGATCTGATGAACAACAAATTCATCAACAGGGTGGACTACCTTCTGGGCTCCAACAACGACGAGTTCGCGACCCTAGCATCAGAGGTCCCGTATGTAGACGCAGACGGGATGACTCGGGCAGAGTTCGAAACTAACCTTCCCGACCAACTACAACACACTGTCGATCAGTACCTGGTAAGTCTAACGTCACATTTACAAACTGGGACCCGGCCGGGCTGTTTGCCTACCTGCCTAAGTGCCTAGGCCAGGGACTGGCCCCTTGCCCCCCTCCGTTAGCAGTTTCCAGGCCGCACGATCCTTCGCACTTCTCTCCGCGAACTCGATACTTTGTCCGATGTCCTTTGTGACTTGGTCCCTCCATCGCTTTTTTGTGGAAACGAAAAATAGAAATGTACTAGTAGACGTAAGAATATGCACAGATGTCTTGTGTAGTTTGTTGTCTTTTAAATAATACGTTTTGTTCCCAAACAGTGCCCGAACGGGCCCCGGTTTGGAAATGCGACATAGGCCTAAGAGACACCTTTGACTGCCTGAATTACTGTCAGGGATCGTGTTTGATTGTTTTGAGTACATGGTTTCTCAACCGTCAGCCTTAGTTCCTGTAGACGTCCCCCCAAACCAGCTGTCAGCCAATCAGAGAATAGGCCTTTCTATTTTCAAAAGAGGTCTCGCATATATAAGGTGGGCTCATTAGTCTTCAAAACCAGGGCGGTAAGGAACTAAGGGTGATGGTTGAAACAGCAGGGTACATCCAGACAGGCGGTTTGGCTGTTGGATGTCCCTGCGTAGGAGGATGTGTAGGCCTTACGAAACTCCTTCGCCTTTGATATATTTCACAGGGCGGCAGCATTGACACCATCCTCCAGCCTGCGATAGACCAGTACCTGGACCCCGACATGGCGGACGATCCGATCTACCGACGTGACCAGTTCAAGCAACTCCTGACGGACGCGTGGTTCGCCGCACCGACAGTCATGATGGCGCAGGCCCAGGCAGGCATGCCGGCAGTAGCGTGGCAGGGTGGGAGAGTCTTACTGGTTCTTGTGGTACTGTGGTAACGGGAAGAAACTGTGACACCGTATCATTCGTATATTTGAATCCGCATCTATACAATAAATCACCTCACCTCACCGGTCCCATAATATATAGGCGGTATAGCCACCCTTTGCACTGTATCATACCAGCACGCAAGGCAGCAGCTGGCTATATTACACTGAAGAACTTGTCACACTAACCTTTGCATTCCTTAACCGTTGTGCTCTTTTAAACAATATACGATCTTCTATCACCCCATGTGTTTTATTTCTTATTTATGCGGTAGAAAAGTAGAGTTGTGCATATGTGACATATTAAAACGTTGATTGTTTCTCTACGCAGCCTCCAGTCGAGTGTACCAGTACGAGCTGCAGCACAGAGCGTCGGTCTTCTCCTATTTCCGTCCGGCGTTTGTCACGGGAGCTGACCACGCTGATGATCTGTATTTCGTTTTCGGCCTCCCGCTCCTGCGTGACGACACCGGCAACTCCTGGAAGTACAGCTACACCCAGGAGGAGAGGGACCTGAGTCTGGACATGATGGCGTACTGGGTCAACTTCGCCACTAACGGGTATGTGGATACAGCTCTGCCTCCATGTCTAGATGTCTGTGTTCTTGTGTTTTTGTAGGGTTTTGAATATACTATCAGTAGTGTGGGAAGAAAGTGGGAAGGAGGTTTAAACATGGGGCACCACAAAGTGAGTGTGAGGATGCATCAGACATGACAGGTCATAGGGTCAATGGAAGAGACTACTAATTCACGGGGAGGTGTTGTTTTTGTCTGCCTGTCAGTTATAGATTTTGTATTACTTGATCATGAAACAATCAATATGACAGAAACTGGACATATTTAATGTTATAAAAAATTATTTGCTTAATGGATAAACTGTAATAAAACGGACGATATTTCACAGATGCCTGAGGTATTTATTTTTTTCCAAAGGGATCCAAACGACTCCACCGGAGCAGCACGCATGCGTAACCTGGTGACCTGGCCACGTTACATGACGTCATCCCAATCCTACCTGAAGCTTGCCGTGACGTCATCTACTGACGTCAAGATTCGGGAGTCCAACATGAAGTTTTGGAACGAGGAGGTGCCGAGGCTGATGGGGAAGGATATAAACACCGGAAGCGGCGGGATTCCCGAGACTTCGTGTAGCATTTTTGTTCTGGCGTTCACTTTTGTTGTTTCGTATTTGATGGCCTAATTAAGGCTTACATGTAGGTCACATTTCAAAAAAGGGGCCCGGCCGGGCAGCTTTTGGGAGCGAAAAGAGTTTAAAAAAGACATTAAAATACACAAAATGTGAATATAAGATTCATGGGCATAGTTTGTGCATTTTTCTAGGTATGTAATTTGATTTTTCATTTCTTAAAACCTCCCGGCCAGGCCCCGGTTTTGAAATGTGACCTAAGTCTAAGCTGAGTCCTGGCCACAACCGTCGTACTACAGGCGACAGCACCATTGTATTTTTCTAGTCATGTAAAACCCCTCTTGTGTAATGTTGTACCAACAGGGCTATCTTTGCGGTGAATTCAATAAAGTTTTTTTTTAGTTTCTCTACAAAGGCGTTTTAGTCTTGAGTCAAAAACCGTTTAGTTTTAGTCTTTAGTCAAAAACCGTTTAGTTTTAGTCTTTAGTCAAAAACCGTTTAGTTTTAGTCTTTAGTCAAAAACCGTTTAGTTTTAGTCTTTAATCAAAAACCGTTTAGTTTTAGTCTTTAGTCAAAATCCGTTTAGTTTTAGTCTTTAGTCAAAAACCGTTTAGTTTTATTCTTTAGTCAAAAACCGTTTAGTTTTAGTCTTAAGTCAAAATCCGTATAGTTTTAGTCTTTAGTCAAAAACAGTTTAGTTTTATTCTTTAGTCAAAATCCGTTTAGTTTTAGTCTTTAGTCAAAAACCGTTTAGTTTTATTCTTTAGTCAAAAACCGTTTAGTTTTATTCTTTAGTCAAAAACCGTTTTGTTTTATTCTTTAGTCAAAACCGTTTAGTTTTATTCTTTAGTCAAAAACCGTTTAGTTTTAGTCTTAAGTCAAAAACCGTTTAGTTTTAGTCTTTAGTCAAAAACCGTTTAGTTTTATTCTTTAGTCAAAAACCGTTTAGTTTTAGTCTTAAGTCAAAAACCGTTTCGTCAACCTGTTAGCAGGAACGACTCACATAAGTTCCTATGTTGCTTCTGCTTTTTGTTCTGGCGTTCACTTTGGTTGTTTCGTATTTGATGGACTGATTAAGCTGAGTCCTGGCCACAACCGTCGTACTACAGGCGACAGCACCATTGTATTTTTCTAGTCATGTAAAACCCCTCTTGTGTAATGTTGTACCAACAGGGCTATCTTTGCGGTGAATTCAGTAAAGTTTTGTTTTAGTTTCTCTACAAAGGCGTTTTTGTCTTGAGTCAAAAACCGTTTAGTTTTAGTCTTTAGTCAAAAACCGTTTAGTTTTAGTCTTTAGTCAAAATCCGTTTAGTTTTAGTCTTTAGTCAAAAACTGTTTTGTTTTATTCTTTAGTCAAAAACCGTTTAGTTTTAGTCTTTAGTCAAAATCCGTTTAGTTTTAGTCTTTAGTCAAAAACTGTTTTGTTTTATTCTTTAGTCAAAAACCGTTTAGTTTTAGTCTTTAGTCAAAAACCGTTTAGTTTTAGTCTTTAGTCAAAAACCGTTTAGTTTTATTCTTTAGTCAAAAACCGTTTAGTTTTAGTCTTTAGTCAAAAACCGTTTAGTTTTAGTCTTTAGTCAAAACCATTTAGTTTTAGTCTTTAATTAAAAACTGTTTAGTTTTAGTCTTCAGTCAAAAACCATTTAGTTTTAGTCTTTAATCAAAAACTGTTTAGTTTCAATCTTTAGTCAAAAACCGTTTAGTTTTAGTCTTCAGTCAAAAACCGTTTAGTTTTAGTCTTTGGTCAAAAACCGTTTAGTTTTAGTCGTTAGTCAAAACCGTTTAGTTTTAGTCTTTGGTCAAAAACCGTTTAGTTTTAGTCAAAAACCGTTTCGTCGGCCTGTTAACAGGAACGACTAAATATAAGCGTACATCAATGAATATACACAAAATCTGCTCATGACTAATATTTGTTGTCTTCTTTATCACCAGCCTGGGTACCATCCCTATGTTTCCTTCTGCTAACCGTCGGAACAGCAGAGAAGCGATATATATAGTGCATAATGAATGTCAGAGCTAGAAGCGACTGTACTAGTATATAGTATATAATGAACACTGGAGCGAACTACTTTCCGGATGGTACCCAGGCTAATTTATCATGCGTTTCGCCCCTGCAAACTGACCGGCCGGGCGCCGCCTTGAAAATATGACCCCGACATTTGGCCTTGCGGTCATTGAACACTCACTCGGGTGTGCTTGTCAGAGTCAATGACCTAGAGAACAAGATACGCTCAGCCAATCGGCCATGTTATGTAAGCACAAACAGTTGATTTTCGACACCCCCTTAATTTAAACAGCGGTTTGAAATGGGCGTGTTTACTTCATCGTGTAACCCTCTACAAGATGGCCGGCACACGAGCTCCGCAGGTCTCTGGACTTGCCTTGCCTTCTCAGTGGTTGTCTTGATCCTTACAGGAGGTTCAGGTAAGGCTATTTTTTGGCAAAAAAATCTGTTTCTATTTCTAGTGTCGGCAGAACGCACAGCATACTTATGGATAAACACGGAATGGTAAAATTGGGGTAAGTCCCAATCAATTCGGTGTTGGTTAGGTAAAGTTTTGTTTATCCATAACGTCATTTACCAACACAGATGAACTTTTATGCTAAAAACACAGCATACTTGTTTTTGTATCTGTACAGCCGGTATACTATGATCAGTCAGTCAGGCAGTTGGCTATATTACACGCGACCTGTCATACCAGACTTGGCAGATTTAGCTGCAAGTGTTGTTTATAGCTAACTTACGATGATGCCCCTGCAGTTGTTGGTATCAATTAGTTCTATTATATGATAGTTCTAGCACGATTTTTTTTACCTTTCTTTCAGACTCAGGTGAACTTGCGAGACCAGTACGATACTATTCTACGACGATTAACTGCCTATGCAGAATTAAGCAGAAAATATTAGCACTACGTAACACAAGTCCTACGCAAAAGCCATGTCGTGCATGAGCTTCTAGAAACTCGCCAGCGTGATGTATTTTGATATGTTATTCAGTTCAACACAGCTGCTAATGATGAGGTGTGGTCAAAGCATGGATAAAAAAGAAATGAAATCCCTCTGCGTTAGACAGACGGTCAATCATACCGAGATATCTCTGGACAAGGTATTATAGTGGTTTAATCAACCAACGACTTATGGTCGCTGGGCCATTGACCCAAGCCTCACTCAGGTGTTGGGGGCCACTGACCTTACGAGCAAAACAGGATTTTTTTTGCAACGTTGCAGTGCAGGTTTGACATCTGAAAAGGCTTTAATTTTTGGTGAACTTAAATTTTTCCCTACCCTTTTTGCAAGATAAAGTGACACGACATGATTAGTCAGTCCGGTAGTCACAGCCAGTTTATTTGATTTAATTTCATAACTCTGGAACGAATGAAAAAAAGTCATATTTTGAAGATATACATTTTAAAGAAATCTTATGCAACATGTATATATAAGAAATCATCTCAAAGCAGATGTTTGAAAAGAAGAACGTGCCGTTTCTTGACTGTCGCATTTAGAAGGAATTTGCCTTTATCAGAAAACGATACAGCCTTCTCTTACACCATGAACGTTTGCTTGGAGGTTAGGCTACAAAGTCAACACTATCGGCCCCTTGGAACTATACAGGTGCCGTGTACGAGTACAAGGCGTGGCACCGGACAATAGCAACAGTGATCAGGTGTCACTGCACAGCATCCAGCTTTTATAGCACTGCCAGGTGGTACGATCCAGTATTGTTTACCTCTGTTCCCCGCCTCTGCTAAGGCTAACGTCACATTTCCACAAAGGGGCCCGGCCGGGCAGCCTTCCGGAACGATAAATATGATATCTCCCGGCTTGGCTTCGCGAGCGAAGATCATCTACGATAGGGGTGGGTACCGGAACGTAAAATTCAGGTCCAGGTCCGATTCAGGTCCAGATGATCAGGTCCAGGTCCTGACCTGAACCGGACCTGATTCAGTATGTGAGAACTTTTGAATGGACGATACTCAAAACAATGGTTCATTTCGCTTTAGAGAAATTTGTTCAGTGGAGTATTCGACTCCCACTGGCATTTTAAAATCCTACGAGGCTTACTGCCTTTGTAGGATTGGCTGTAAAACTTGGTAGAAATGACTACAAACTCTACACTATTGCTATTGTTATTTTCCTCGACCAGTAAGCCCCAAAAAGTGTGAATACCTGATAATATAATCTGTTCAATTTCCAATAGGTCCAATATCCGGTCCACCGTTTTTTTTCAGGTCCGGTTTTTCCGGACCGGTCCAATAAGAAAAACCGTTTTTTTACCGATACACTGTACCGATACCCACCCCTAATCTACGACGTTGACCAAGCCCACGACTGGTGCAGGCGCGCTGGTGGGAGACGAACCGATGCCGTGACAGACAGAGTCGGTCGCAGCGGCTGCAGGTGAATGCTGGGTCCGTAGTTGATGCCGTAAATATGATATTAAAGACAAAAAAATGGACAAAAAAATAATTCAACGGCATGCCTTCTGCATATTTATTGGCATAAAATCTAATTTTTCGTTTCCGCAAACAACCCGGCCGGGCACCGGGAAGGAAATGTGACGTAGGCATCAAAATACACAAAATGTCAAAATAAGATTCATAGGCATAATATGTGTATATCTCTAGGTATACAGTTTAATTTTTCGTTTCTTAAAACATCCCGGCCGGGTCCCGGGAAGGAAATGTGACGTAGGCCTAACAAGGGCCGCTGTAAGGCAAAAGGCCAAAGGTCGTGTTGTCAGCCGTGCAACACCGCCGAATAACATTCCAGTCAAGATGGCTGTTTGCTCACCGATAGGTCGTTATGGGGGTCTCCGTGCGTTTGTGGCTTTCTCAGTGGTTTTCTTCGTCATTGTAGGAAGATCAGGTGAGTTAATTGTTTTCAGATTTCCAGCCTGCGAACATTACTTAAGTTGTAATCCATTAGTCATTTTTGTCCTGGAGGCAGACGCAGATTTTGGTCCGCTGAGCAGTTAGAGTCTGTGAACAAGCAAAGTTCACCGACGTGGCTATATTTCACTTACCGTCGATTAACACAAGGGTTTATCTCAATGGACCTGAAGTGCAAATTCAAATACATCATGACATGTGACAATCCCTACATGGCATATATAATAAAATAAATCAAGGAAGGTTTAGACATTAGAAATTCCTCGAATGATTGTTAAAGCCTCCACTGATTGTAAGAAACTTATAATTATCCCATACTACAACTCCTGTATTTGTTAGAAAAGCCTTAAGTTAAGCTATAGAACTGTAGTTATGTAGATGCAATACTTTGTACCTTGGTAAATGGTGGTGAAATAAAATTATTTGATTAAAACACTGAAGGCTGTGAGAGTACTTGTTATGGGAGTACGAGTAAGAAACGCCGACGTTGGGCTTAGAGGTCAAGAGTTCAAATGCCAGCCGTTGCTCAGGCGACCAAATCACGAAATACATCAACCTCTAAACACGTAACATCACAAAGTCGACAAAAGTGATACGGGAGCAGGGAAAACCTTTCTTTAGCAAAGAAAAAAATATAATCTTAGTATTCTACGGAAAAATAATTTTGTTGGGAGTTGTAAAGTTTGACAATCTTTTCTTTCACTTGCATTAGATGCCGCTGTTGTCTCCACTACATATGGCGACGTGAGTGGTTCAGAGTTCCTGACCTCCTCTGTTGTCGAAAATGCCGTCTTTGACCGCGTCTTCACCTTCAAGGGGATTCCTTACGCCGCTCCGCCTGTGGGGGACCTCAGGTGAGTTGAAAAAAGACGAGGGATAACTAAGAAAGACATAGACATGAATGAGTGAATTTACGAAAAGTGGGTCTGTGAAGTAGTTCTAGAAAAGGGGTAGCTAAATGAAAAATCATGAATGAATAGGTGTGTGAAAGGGTTCGATAGTAGAATTAATAGATGGATAGAGGCATGCATAGATGGATGGACGGATGGGTGAACGAATGGATAAACGATTGATTTGATGAATGGACGACGCGTCTTGCCATTGCTCAGGATAATGATGGAAAACACCAGAAATATGACAGGGAGGACATTCCACATCTAACTACGTGTATGTAAAAAAAAAGTTGCTTTCTCATCATTTCACCTCTGTTATTCCGTCCCTACCGCTAGGTGGCGCCCTCCCCAGGACCCCGCCAGCTGGACAGGTGTCCGTGACGTCACAGAGTTCGGCTCCAGGTGTATCCAGGACCCGGCCGCGATGGCCCCAGAGCCGTACCCCATCTTCCGGGAGTTCCTCGCTCGCACCAACGCCAGCAGCGAGGACTGCCTGTTCCTGAACGTGTACACTCCAGAAGTGTCCAACACTGCCAACCTGCCTGTGAGTCATTATCTCAGTTCTAACGTACTGTGTTAGCTAGCCTCACATGCATGTCGCCTTGTTCCCGTACTATACCCGGAATCGGTCTATCGAAAGTGCGAAAAGGAACGAAATATGTATTATGTCCAGGAAGATAAGCTGTGTACAATTTTTTAAAGTTTTGTATTACAGCTTATGGACTAATAAAGCATCAAAGCATCAAAAGAAAAGTTTAGGTACGCCGCTCGGACGGGGGGTTCACGAAAACACACAAACACGCACAGCACACACACACGCGCGCGCGAGCACGAACGCACATGCGCGCGCGCGAGCAGGGCACACACACACACACACACACACACACACACACACACACACACACACACACACACACACACACACACACACACACTAACAAGAGATGCCTTACTGCCTTGTGGTACATTAACAAGATTCGTTTCACATTTCGCATGAGACACTATGAATCTACAGTCCCTCGGCCGCACCTGGGGCAATTGCTGTCGTATTGAAGTCACCTGAGTGGCGCCGAATGGCAGCTCGCTCCATACCCGCTCTCTGCCAAGAGAGAGTAGTCGGCCCACCCAATAACACAATAACAATAACCAATAACACAATCTCTATTTCAGGTGATGGTGTGGGTCCATGGCGGAGGCATGGTCCGTGGCAGTGCCGACGAATACCCGGCTGAGATCCCCACGTCACTCCATAACGTCGTCATGGTAACCACCAACTTCCGTTTGGGCAACCTGGGCTTCCTGCCTACCCGGGACGACGACGCACCGGGAAACATTGGGCTGCTGGACTTGGTGAGTACATATTCACCTGCCATTTTTTTGTAAGATTTACACGTTACAATATTGTCGTCTTTGCATGACAACATGGTGGTAGTCGACACTGTCTCATATATACATTTTTCGCCAAGTCATCTGTTTCAATGCCTTCATCTCAAGATTATAATTCAAGAATTCATTGCTTTAATGTTTTTTGTTCGATAGCGATAGGTCTTAAAGGCTGCTGCGTGAAGACTAGGATCCAGATACATGTGCCTTTGTTCGATGCCCTAATGACACTGACTATTAAAATGGAAAATAAAATCACCAATGGTTCGAAGACGGTTGCTAGTGCATCCATCAGGTCTTACCTGTCGCGTTTTCTGTAGTGGTATTTTCTGTCTTGACCACGAATCAAACAATGTCTTATGACAGATGAAAGGTCTCCAGTGGATTCAGGCAAACATCCGGAACTTCGGAGGAGATCCCGACAGAGTCACCATCTTCGGCCAGTCCGGAGGAGGCTGGGCCGTCTCCCTGCTCGTCATGTCTCCCATGGCAACGGGACTGTTCCACCGGGCCATCTCTCAGAGCGGCGTGGCGGGAATCGCAATCACCCAGAAGGGAGACCTCACACAAACAGAGACTCTCGCCCGCGGATTAAACTGCACCACGGCCTCCTACGATGACATGATGAGCTGTCTGCGGGGGTATGTTCTTATGTTCTAGTGTGTTCGAATGTTCAGTGTGTTCGAAAGTTCGGTGTGTTGGAATGTTCAGTATGTTCCAACGTTCGGAGTGTTCCAGTGTTCGGTATGTGCGAACGTTCTGTATGTTCGAACGTTCGAATATGGCTTTCCACTTAGAATTTTATTTCAGGACCTTATATTGTGATTCCTGCTCAAGCTAGAGGTTCCAGTAGTTCTAAATAAGGTTGAGGTAAAGGAAGGCGGTGAATACACAGCTATGTATCACGTCTATTGCAAGTTGAAGTATAAACGTTGAAGTATGAACTTACATTAAACTATCTTTATGAAATATCGTCATCTGTTTGCGCACAGAAAGCCGAGTGAGGCCATCGCGGCAGGGACGACCGCCACAGCTCTGATCGGCGGCAGGCTTCTCCCAGAGAGTCCATGGGTACTGTTTCCAGTATTCTGTCATAACTGATTTACACAGGGGGGATCACTTATTTCTTGAAATCGCATGCGCAGAACCCACAAATTGTAAAAAAGAGTGGGGCTTTTCGTCTCCCTCTGCTTCCAAAAAAAAGAAGTCAAACCCAAACTGTTTAGGAATAGCCAACACTAGTATCCGAGTAGCCCCTTTCCACAATAATTTTAACCACTGTTCATTGTATCCTATGTTTATACGATGTACTTGCAATTAGCCCACAGGCATGAACTTGCAACTAAACGTCTTTCTTTCATTATCCAAAATTTGATAGCTCTCTGAATCAACGATGTTCGGGGAACGCTCAATAATCTCCAAAGTCTTGCAAAGATATGTCATGATCTTTCAATGATAACAATGATATGTCAATGATGACAATGAATGAATTTTGGATCGCGCATGCGTTTGGCAAAATCCCGAGGGAAACCTGAGTCTTAAAAAAAATGATACACATGATATTTCTTACTAATATCTATTCCACGTCTACAACAGGACCTGATGTACAAGAACCGGATAAACAGGGTTGACTACCTCCTGGGCACCAACAACGACGAGTTTGCCTATGTAGACGACGATGGACTGACCAGGCCGGAGTTTGAAATGCAACTGTCCTACAGTCTGCGTCGGATTACTTCGCAGTACTTGGTAAGCCTGATTCCCTTATTTGGGCATTTGCACTCACGTGACAGTGACGTATGTAATATACGCCATGATGGATGGTTGATGAGTGGGTGATATACAAACACATAAACAGGCAAACACACACACACATACACACACACACATACATACACACACACACACACACACACACTGTACGTATGCGTCGGATTATGAAAATATACTTCCCAGTACTTGTTAAGCTCGATTACCGTATTGGGGCATTTGCATTCACGTGACATTTACGTAAGTAATATATGCCATAATGGATGGTTAAACCAGGTTAAGGCCTTATGGAAAGAGACATTTGTCTCGTCGGGTCTGCCTTGGTGAACTTGATGAAGGACAGAAACTCGGAGAACTTTGTCTCGACTTCACCATGTAAGAAATCCGGATGAACAAAAAGTGAAATTACGTCCTCCACCGTTGTTCCTTAGGGAGGTATGGTTAACGAGATTCTGCAGCCCGTGATAGACCAGTACGTGGACCCAGCCAGCGGGAACGATCCTATCTACCTGGGCGAGCAGTTCCTAAAGCAGGGCACCGACTCGGCGTTCGCCGCGCCGACCGTTCATATGGCTCAGGCTGCAGGTATGGCAATATTCTGTCCATGTGTGCAGTTGGTTTAGACACTTGTCATAAACATTCACATTCCTGGGTACTCGTATGTCTAAAAACAACAGATTTTAAGAAACTCGATTCCAGAAGTACATTTGACTAATTCTTTAGATCTATCAGTTCTCAGAGTTACAAGATTGGTAGGTACACAAAATATTGTTTCGTTTTAGAAATTAAAGATAAAGACACTCATGTCTATAGTTTGCTTTTTTGTGGTTTATAGTCAACCATACGAAAGTCACCTTTTTTTGTTATGTCAATTAAGCCTCAATGTTATTACAATATCACTATGTTATGTCACCTGGTCGATAGGCTAGCGGACACATGATCGAGAAATCGTGGGTTTATTCCCGGCATTTCTGACTGTATCTTTGGAAAGACACTAAAAAAAAGTTTCACTCCACCCTCACCCAGGTGTAAAAATTAGCCCATTCAAATGCTTCAGTTGGGTGGTTAAAGGCGTCTGAAGGAGATAGATAGAAATGATGGATCAGTCCAATCCACGGTTCCTTGTTAGCAGGTGCATTGTGGTCTAAGGTTACAGTTCATGGTCCCAGGCCCCTTAAACTTGTCCTTAGATGACCATACATCAGTGGTGCACGTGCCCGCTTGGAACTGTGAGTTGTCTTATTGCTATCTTTATTACGTTATAATTCTGAAATGCTAAATTTTGTCTTCACACAGTTTACGGAAACGAACAGGTTTACCAGTACGAGTTTCAGCGCGCCTCGTCGGTTTTCAGCTATCGGCCTTCGTACATCAAGGCGGACCACGGAGACGAGCTGTTCTACACGTTCGGCATCCCGCTCCTGCGTGACGACACCGGCGCCTCCTGGAAGTACAACTTCACCCAGGAGGAGAGGGACCTGAGTCTGGACATGATGGCGTACTGGGTCAACTTTGCAACTAACGGGTGGGAGTTTCTTATGATGATGTAGTACAAGTATTGTAATTTTTTAAAGAGCTGATGTGCAAGCTGTAGCAAAAACGTATTGCCAATCCCTGAGGTCGCCCAGAAAGAGAACGAAAAGATCCTATATTCTACTATGTAACAAATCATACAGTATATGGTTTCTATGATTTTTTGATGGAATTTATGCCCTGCCCTTTCGTTTTGCATAGCATCTCATCGTTATCTTGGTATCAAATCATGCCAAAGTTGTCTCTATTTGACGACTGGTTAATAAACTACACATTCTCTATGTATTGTTCTCGTGTCGGAATAGATTACAGGTCGTTCTATGCTGTACGAAAGTGGCAAAGCTTGAATTTGTTCTTGCTTTGCTTTATAGCGACCCAAACGACTCGTCTGGAGCAGCGAGCACGCGTAACCTCGTCGCCTGGCCACGCTACATGACGTCATCACAATCCTACCTCCAGCTGGACGTGACGCCATCTACTGACGACAGGCTGCGAGATGAGCTGATGAAGTTTTGGAACGAGGAGGTGCCGAGGCTGCTGGGAAAGGATGTCAGGTCCGGTGGTGACGGAGGGCCTTCGCGAAGTCATGTTCTCCTGGCGTTCGTGCTGAGTGTGTCCTATGTCTTTGCCTAGTGAATGCATGAATGAAGGCCTTTATTGTGCATTTTTGCCTAACGGAGCTTAGTACAGGTTGCAACAGAGACAAAACAAACATGTAAAGGTACTATTATAGTTTTAGTCTGGCATAGAACTTTGGCTTAAGCTTCTTCTCGCTTTTTGGTAATGCTGAAAATGTAGAATTGTACATCTATGTATAGTCAGTTAGTCAGTTTGTCTCATGGGGAATATATTTTTTCAGTCCTAGCTATAGCCTTGTGCCTAAAGTGAGGGAATCTACTTTCTATATCAATGAATTATTTCTATCATTAACATGCGTAGTACAATCTACGATGAAGTGCACTTCATATTCTACTGTGTTTGAAACTTTGAGGTACAAAATTGACGGATTCTTTGTTCTAAAGGAGTAATACCCGGGTATATATATATACTCGGTACAGAGTATGACTATTTTCACACCTTATCTTTACTACTCTACCCGAATTGCTGTAAAATAGATGAAATTGCTTGAAGTTCAGAAATAAAGACCAGAAGAAATGCATATCATTATACATTTATACTTAAATGTGACATTTCCGCTTCCTGTCACTGAGCTCATTTGGTTGCCATTAGGTGGAGGTCAGAGGTCACGGAAGAGAGCACACAGGGCACGGACAGCTTTTCGCAATCCTTGGTGATTAAGGCTCCTTAAGGTCTAAAAACGTGCCATCTATGCTGTAGGTAGGGCTTGAAGTAGATTTTACGTTCTTTTTCAAGTTTCTAAAAATATTTCGCGCCTGTGGAAACCTACATCCGGAGAACCCTCCCAGACGCCAGATGTTTCACTGAATATTGTTTGCTTATGCCCAAAGTTATGAAATATGAGCTTGAACACTATATAGATATGTCAACAGTCATCACAATCATTTTGTGCCCCTTTTATGAGGCGCCCTGCAGTTTGCTTGTTTGTCGTTGATGACGCGTTTGTAATGTTCGTTTGAGCGCCTACGTGCCAGCCTTGACGTCATCTTCAGACAATCACCACGCCCGCGTAAGTAAGACTAATCAAGCAGCGTTTTCCCCACTCCGCTGCGGAGCAGCCACACCGTGCTCGAATCTGAGAGGCTAGACCTGGAACAAGACGACTGAGGACAGCCCTTCATGACTTCCTTACCAAGAGAGTACCAACTGGACATAGTCTGCCCAGCTGGAGACTGAGGTAAGTTTAGAGAAAATTAAGGTAAGTATATATTGTTGAAATGAAATCAGTTGATGATGGCAGCTGAAAAGTGCCGAATTGTTGCGGAGAAAATCTCTATATATGGCTGATTTTGTAATACTGTATGAACAGCAACATTGATTCCAAACAACGTATCAGACTGATGAAGAAACTTTCCACAGGATCAAGCCCAATACAGTCCAGATCATTAATATTGGAAATAGCATTTGACGTCGAATTCTCACTTTTGACAAATGCGTAGCGCATGTTCCCCACCAGCCTTCGTCTCCTATCCGATCAGTTACACACATTTGATTTTTTTGGGTTCATCACTTTTAGTTGACAAACCAAAAAAAAGATACCTTTGTCATTTAGTACATGAACGAACGCCAAAAGTTAATACTGTGGAACCACCAATCCTTGCCTTCCTAATTATTTCAGGTTTCCTGTTTGTTAACACGCTTAAAATCTAGAATGTATTACTCAAAATGTAGAACAGATTTTTTTTAAATTCAAAAGTACATTGAATAATACAAATAAAGGTACGAGGACGAAGTGACGGCCGACTCAAGTTATACTCAACTAATTTTAGTGCCACAAAAATTGAAAATGATATATTACACAGCACTATAATAACTAAATAATTAGATAAGAATATACATACATGGAAATACAACAGTGAGCGTGAGTCAACCCCCCTACCGGTAGAAAAATGTCAAACAGTTGACTTTGGCTCCTGTAGAATGTGCCCGGTACATAACAGAATGCTTGTTTCTTGTTTAATGCTTATATTCCATCCGTCATGAGGTCCAAGAAATTGAATTGATGTTGATTTACTAAACTTCTCACCATGAATGTCCAAACGGTGTCATTAAAATATCAGTACAAAGCAAAACGAGTAAACAACCTCCATGTTACCTATGAATATTGAAACGGTCAGACAATCAGCACAACGATATCAGTAATATTCGCCAAATAGCTGTTACTCGATCAACTCAGGAATAGGATTTTGCAAATGGTTTGCGCAAACTTGTTGAGCAGGTTTTCTAACCTAACCATGAATAGGAGGTGAGGACAAATTTTGGCTAGTCCAATAGGAACCAAAGTAGGACTATAGTGTCATCCAGACTCCATGGTAAGACTATGTCAAAACAAGGTTGATGCAAATGAGTCATTTACCTCGTGTTGCTAGGGTACAGGAGCTACCTGACACGTCTTACCATTTCTAAACTCATATCCAGTTGCTTGGGTAACTGCTGTTTTGCGTATCTTATTACCTGGATATCTAACGTTAATCGACATATCAGTAAACTTATTTAGGTTGCTTGTTGGGTTCCTTTTCAGAATAACTGGTGAAGCCCTTATTCTACATGCACCCTAACAACCGCGCTCTTTAAACCTCTTAGTTCATTGACAGTCAAAAGAAAAAGAGTAAACAACCTCCTTGTTGAATTTTCATATTGAAATAGCTTCAGACTATCAACACAGCCATATCAGTAAGACTAATCTACGGCATGCTTAATGGAATTGCCTTTAAGTTGGCATGTCGGCAGTTAAAGAGGGTATCAAACACCTTAGCTGCACTGCAAACACCATAATTGCTTCACGGAGGATTGCGTCCTACGGACTCTTGTTATCATTCCATTTGTTCAGAAGGTAATATGTTTTTGTGACATTTGTTTGGTGACAAAGGTATGACAAAAAATGTTTAGGTTTAACCGCATAACTCAAGACGCTATGGATGAAATGTCATGGAATTCGGTATGCGGTCACACCATATTGCATTCAACAACAAACCTGGTGTTTATGAGGGTAAAATGGGACCTTTAATGAAACTTATAATTCCCACAAGCACTGCGGCATAAGTATGGCAAAGAACGATTGTTTCACATCTAAACAGTGTAACAAATTTTACACTATCAGATATTTTCTTGAACAAAGAAGCCTTTTTATTGTATTGCTCAGGTAATCAGACACCATGGGGAGAAAGCTGCGACACCTGCTGATGTTCCTTCTCATCATCCTGAAGGAGCCCAACATGCCAGAAGCAGGCTGCAGCTGTGCAACATCATATCGCTGCGACTGTAACGAAAGGGGCCTCACCAGCATCCCTCGGAACCTCCCAACATACATCACCCAGCTAGATTTGCATGGTAATCAGATAACAATGATTCATGCTGGTGCATTTCTAAACCTACCCCCGTTACAATATTTGTACTTGGGCGCCAACGAGATGACAATGATCGAGCCTGGTGCATTTGCAAATCTACGCACGCTTCGACGTTTAGACCTGTCCTACAATAAGATAACACTGATCAAGAACGGTACATTTGTAGATTTATCCCAGCTGCATGATTTGGATCTGTCCTATAACCAGATAACAATGATTCAGGCTGATGATTTTGAAAATCTAATCAAACTCATAGAGTTGAATCTTAGCCACAATCTGATAACAATGATTAACCCTGACGCATTTGCAAATCTATCCGATCTGCAAGACGTATACATATCCTACAACAACATAACAATGATTCAGTCCGGTACATTTGCAAATAAACCCAGGTTATATACGTTGGCCCTGGACAATAACATAATAACAATGATTGAGAAAGGTGCATTTGCAAATCTTATCAGGCTAAAAAAGTTGTGGCTGTCAAACAACCAGATAACAATGATTCAGGAAGGTGCATTTGTAAAACTGCCCAGACTCCAATGTTTAGACATTAGAAACAACACTATGACTGCCATTGCTCACACGATAACTGTGCTTGCCCCTTTAGCTCACGGCTTGTTGTCATCTAATCTCGTCATAAAACTGGACGGGAACCCCTGGCAGTGTGACTGTAACCTGCTCCGTTTCGAACCTGATTCGACTGGATTTCCTTCATTTGAAGGCCCAATAATCTGTGCTCAACCCGACAAATTTCGGGGACAGAAGCTTATTGATATCAATCCTGAAGAATTGGTATGTGCAGAGCCAACCACATTAGCACTGCCTGTTGATGTCCATGGGACCTCGAACAATAGCACACTAGCTGGCCCAATAACAGTTTCTGCAGGCAAACATAACCAAGTAACATCTTCCAACTATTACAATAGCACAGCGGTTCTCCCAACAGCAGGGTCTACAGGCAAAAGAGGCAAAACAAGAGCAACAATAAGTTTAACCCTTCAAGCTACTTCAGGCAAACCGGAAAGCGGCAGTTCCAAAGAATCTGTTCCCAGATCGCATGTTCTCATTGGCTCTTTCTGCGGTTCAATAGCTGGTCTTCTTCTCATCGGTGGCGTCATTATTACAATCTGGTACAAGAGGAGGACCAAGAATCCTCCTTCAGGCCCTACTTCAGGCGCACTTTCTAACATTGCGTCGAGTAACTTTAACATGGGAGCTACTGTAGTGACCTATAGTCATTATCAGACAGGGCAGGGTCAGTCTCAGGCCGTAGCAGCTGTAGTGACCAGTGGCGATGACCACCAGTATGAAGATATAGACAAACAACATAATCAGACAAGGCAGAGCCAGCCTCAGGCCGCCCCTGGATTCAGCACATGCGCCGTAGCTGCTGTAGCGACCAGTGGTGATGACCACACGTATGAAGATATAGACAAACCTAATCAGACAGGGCGGGGCCAGTCTCAGGCCATCACTGGATCCAACACAAACGCGACAGCTGCTGTAGAGGCGAGTGGCCATCATCAGCCTCAGGCTATCATTGAAGCTAGAAACCCATCGTATGCCACAGGGCAGATTGTCTCCGTGCAAAGTCCCCTATACAAAGTCGCAGGTCAGTCACAGGCTATCACTTAGTCTGGTATTAACACCACAGAGGCGAGTACCCATCATATATGGCACAGGTCAGGTTGTCTCAATACAAAGTCGTAGGTCAGCCTGAGTCGTCACTGAATCCAATCTAAATATCACAGCTGATGTAACCAATGGTCATCAATGAATGAACATAACAATAAGACAGGACTGGGTCAGTCTCAGGCCATCACTGAATCGAATACAATACCATAGCTGCTGTGATTACCAGTGGCCATTAGTACCAGTATACAGATCAGAGTTTCTGCAGTCATACAGAGCAGAGTTACAAACCGTAGATGTTGTAGCGGCCAGTAGCAATGATCAGACAGGGAAGGACCAGTCTCAGGCCATTGCTTAATCCAACCCAAGCACCACCTATGCTGTAATAACCAGTGATCATAACCCACCAGTAATGATTATGTACAAACATAATCAAGCATGACATGGCCAGTTTCAGGCTATAGCTGAATCCAACCCAAACACCACGTACATGTATGCTGTAATGACCACTGGCCAAGACCACCAGTACCATACATGTTCTAACATAATCAAACAGCTGGTGTGTTACGCCGAAGGGCGGTTATACCGGTTATATTGATACAGATACAGAAACAGGGCAGGGCCAGTTTTAGACCATCACTGCATCTTACACAAACATCACAGCTGTTGTGGTGACGAGTAGTCATGACCAGACAGGGGCAGGGGCAGTCTCAGGTCATCACTGATGATGAGACTATCTTGACTTCTGTTGCACTGATATTTTATGAGACTATTTATGTGTGCTATATAAGAAACGAGAAGATATTCTTAATAAGGTTCCTCCAAACAGTTGATACAAGCAGAAAGTAGAAACACATGACAGTCGCCGCTACTACTAGCCTCAAATAAACAGCGCATCCACTGATGCTTGTGGCTGCATAATGATGGCCACACAATCGATTGCAATTGGAAGCAAATAGGAATAAGATTTGTCACATGGCATTATGTTTCTCATGGCCATACTGTATGCGACAGCGCCTTTCTTTGTAAATAGCTCAAACACACTGTGGTGTGAGGTTCTCTATACTTAAAGTTGTGTAATTTTGTTAAACAAGTTTTTCCCTATAATTTACAATGTTTTCTACTGGATTTTATAGAAGACACTGTTGTTTGGACAGTGTAGTTGAACAGAAATTTATTCTTGTGTTTCGTGGATATAAATTAGAGCTAAGGAATTGGATCACAGTAGCAAGTCATTAACATTTCAATACTATATTTCTCTCGAGTTACACGCAAGTTGTTTCCCTATTTTTAAATATTGTTTACAAAGTAACAGATTCCCTACTGTCAACTTCATGTATGACTGCTGTTTAACTAGTGTAGTTGTACTGACATTTTTGTGTTTTGTGCATAGACTTATGTAAAATGTGCAACTTGTCGATGTACATCGCAGCAAGTTAGAAGATGTTCAGAAGACGCTATACCAGTAAACCGTTACATAACTTTTCTCTGTTCCTAAACCACCACTTTAGGAGTGTTTTCAACTCAGAACTATGGTATTCGAACAGTTATTATGATTGTAGGTTTGAAATTTGTCAATAGATCTACATGAAATGGACTTTTAATCAATATTTGCAACTAATTTTCTATTTCCTTTAGCATGTTTCATGTCTTAGTATGAACAGGTTTTAAAAAAGATCATAGATCTTTTAGTCTTGTTTACCTTCGTTTTCGAACATTTTTGAACAATTTGAAAAACAAGAATGACAATACATTTCTGGAACAGAATCATGGAATACTGTGCAAGTTTCCTTTCCATTTGACCAATTGAAGCAGTCGAGAGTGTAAATCCCGTATGTTGTCATGTTTTAAAAGGCTACCACGTCCAGATTTCAATTCTATTTTGCGAAAACAGAGATTTTGAACAAATGTAATGTATTGAACAAATGTAATGTTTTGTGCTTTCCATTAAAGGATATAATTCCTTTCAAAATTCTCTAAGGTGTGGGAATTACTTAAATGTGCAGTGCAAACTTTGAGCTAGGGACGCTTGGTTTAACACAATTGTAGTTATAGAACATTTGATAAGTATGAATGAAATAAGTATGCCATGTCCGTATTTTCATTTGCATGTTTGTTCATGACCAACAAATCAGCGATTGACTGATACGTTTAAAAATTAAGCACAATTAAGGGTGCTAATGCAATGACATATGTATATCAATGATAACGTCTAAATAGTAGTTTATTTGCGTATTCTCACGTGTACATCTATTTTGGGGTGTTCAGATGATGCCATCCACTGAATGGAGTCAGTGTAAAATAAAATCATATGGCCTATAGCAAATGACGTTGATGAAGCAAAGCAATTAAATTTTTACATTCTATATAACAAACGTCCAAACGAGCCTCAAGTTCTACGTCCAAGCCAGATATATACAATCTAATAATGCATTTACATCAACACATAGAGCAAGTCTTAAGAGCAGCGAAAATGATATTCGTCACATAGTAACACTTCAGTGACGAAAGCACTCAAAAAGGTTAAAGTTCGTCCGGCCCGGCGGTTCGAATTTTTTTTCCCATCAGCCTCGGCACCTCCTCGTTCCAAAACTGCATCCGGGACTCCCGAAGCCTGACGTCAGCAGATGACGTCACGTCCAGCCGGAGGTACTCTTGACCCGATGGCGTGTGACGTGGCCACTTTGCAACGTCACGCATGCGCGCTGCTCCGCTGAAGTCGCTAGGATCCCTTTCAGGCGGGAAAATAGGACATGTGAATAGTTTAGGAAGCGTGCTTATATATAAGTACATCAATGCATAGGGTTCAACCACAGTTTACACTACAATTTCCAATATCTAAACATTGTCCAATGTAGCCAGGTCTTCAACAAATAACATACCCGTTAGCGGCGAAGTTGACCCAGTACGCCATCATGTCCAGACTCAGTTCGCGTTCCTCCTCACTGAAGTCGTACTTCCAGGAGTTGCCGGTGGCGTCACGCAGGAGCGGGATGCCGAACATGTAGAATAGGTCGTCGCCGTGGTCAGCTTTGGCGTGTCTAGGTCTTTCCGTTAAAAACGACGTGCGGTGCTGGAACTCGTACTGATAGACACGGGAGTCAGGGTGTTCTGTGAGGATGGGACAGAAAGTTTAAATCTCAAAACAAAGCCGACAGACCGAATCGCCACTGTAGAGTGGATTCCAGCCTTATTACCTACATGAAAAAGAGAGGTATAGTTTTTGTGGGTCTGTCTGTCTGTGTGTCTGTCTGTGCCTGTCTGTCTGTTTGTGTCTCCTGATATCAGACACAATCAGAATATTTCATGGAGGGATGAATTCTCCGAACTCTTGTTAGCCTTGGTTCACTCCCGACACTCCCGAGTCGCTACCCCGACAAAAGCTTAACAAGTAGAGTACCTGAGTGTGTAGGTGTCCAACCATCATCCCTGGGCCAAATGCAGTACTAAAGACTGATGACGATCAGATGATGTAGAGACTCTGACATACCTGCCACAGCCTGCGCCATGAGCACATTCGTTGCGGTGAACCTGTAGTCGGTCATCAGCTGGATAAACCGGTCACGTGTGTAGATCGGGTCGTCCGAGTCGGGGTTCATGTACTGGTCTATCACGGGCTGCACGATGTTGTCCACATTGCCGTCCTTTTAAGAAAAAGAAGAGGACAAAATTAAAACAGAGGGCTGGGAGGAAAACTTATATTTACTTACAGTAACTCCTTGAAAAAGCTGTACAGCTTTCCCCTCAGACTTTGGTAGCATGTTCAGAATATCAGGGATAAACAAAATGAATTTATTGAGCCTAAAAATAACATGCGTCCAGAGCAAACCCCACGCAAGAGGTGATCATACTGACATCAGATCATCATCCATCTTGGAAGCGTCCTAGAGGCCGCCCAAGCGGCAGATGAGAAGATTAGGTCTACGGCACACTCCAGGAGCTGGGGGTCCCCAGATCCGACTGGACTGTCTTTGCCCAGTGGTGAACAACGTGGCGAGAACTGTCTGTAGCCGCCACACCTATGATGCAAGCGAACGATTGATTAAAAAAAACACTTACGGGGAATTGGGCGGCAATGAAGTTGAGTTGGGCCTGCAGAACATCCGGCAACACAGTCCTGTTCAGGCCGTCCGCGGTCACTTCCGGAACTATGCCCAGCAGCCCGTTGCTGAACTCGCCGTCGGTGGTGCCCAGGAGGTAGTCTACCTCGTTAACCTGCTTCTTGTACACCAGGTCCTGGATTAAAAAGGGAATGAAAACAGTAGACTGTCATCTAGTGCACTTGTATATGGGGTAGTTTACTCGGAATTTACATGTTCTTGGTTTGATCCATCCCAGCGAGTATCAAACTAAGGACAGTAAAGGACTTCTAGGTTTCGAGCCCAACAAACGACTCAACAATCTACCACTTACGCCACACACGTCAACATAGGTTCGTCGTGCGATTTCCTCGAATTTTCAGGCATGCTGTGACAGAACCACTCGCCGACAAGGATATAAAACAGCCTTTTCAGGTACAAGACGAGTTGCACTTTGCACGACGTCTGAATGACGACCTCAGTTTGTGATCGTACGGGGATCGCACGGCGTGTATGACCGGGCCACAACACTTTAAAATGGCCTTCGTCGATCAGAAATGACCATGGTAAAACCCTAATTCACATCAACCCTACATGACTATGGCCAAACAGGCCTATCCGAAATATAGTCTCTCATAGGGCACATCTGTAATCGAAACAACACAAGGCCAGGAGATAGCACAAGACAACACAAATCTAGATAAACTTACCCACAGATCGTCTGCATCTGGTAAGTAACGTCCCCCGACTATCGGAACTGGAACATCGAGTTCCAACATGTCTTGGGCTGGTTTGCTGAGGACGAAAAAAACATTCTTGTTTGACAAGCTAAGCAACCGATGTCGTACATTCATGGCCAGTGTGTTTTATAAGAAAGGCCATTTTCAACATTTCAACTTGTTTAACATGGATAGACTAATGCTATCTTAAAATTTGACCAAACACAGTTTTCACAGAAACGCAGGCGCTACTGTGGTGCTGTACAGTATTCTGCACAATGTGTGGCCCAATGGTCAGGGAATCGGAGATGGCTACCGCCCTATAAACCGTACGGTGTGTGGAGGACTTTAACTTATTACGCTACTTAAAATACGTTGAGAACATTATAAACATTCAATGACATATCCTCATGTTGTTTTGATATTAATCAGAAATATATAAACGTATGCGTAGACACACGCACACCCTACTACAGTATTATATGTGCCTAAAAGCTGTGAGTAGCCGGGATACCATCCTCCGTAGACGTAGTTAACGATGGTTCTATTAAACCTTCCTCTTGCTTACACCACGGCGACTAAGGAGTCTGGTACCCAGGCTAAGCTGTGTGGCCCGATGGTCACCACCCAATACACCGTGGGGGGTAGGAAAGATTTTAACTTATAACAAGTGACGTCGTATGTAGGATGTACCTTCTCAGACAGCTCATCATGTCATCGAATGAGTCCGTAGTGCAGTTTACCGAGGCGGCGAGAGTTTCCGTTTTTGTGGTGTCTCCCCTGCGGCTGGCCCCGAGCCCGGCCACGCCGCTCTGAGAGATGGCCCGGCGGTACAGCCCTCGTGTCTCCGGGGACATGACGAGCAGGGACACCCCCCAGGCTCCGCCGGACTGGCCGAAGATGGTGACTCTGTCGGGATCTCCGCCGAAGTTCCGGATGTTGTCCTGTACCCACTGGAGGGCTTTTGCCTGTGAAGAAAGGAGTAATCTATGAAGAAAGCCGCCACCAAACTGTTCAAACAAATGCTACACGATGATCACCTGTCCTACACAACCTTACCCCCTTCCAAATCCACATCTACAGGGTATAAACAAAACACGCGCACCGCCCCGACCCCCGCAAGAACAAAAAGACCTCTCTCTGTCTCTCTCTCTGTCGCTCTATCTGTGTCTCTGTCTCTCTCTGTCTCTCTCTGTCTCTCTCTGTCTGTCTGTCTGTCTCTCTGTCTCTCTCTCTCTCTCTCTCATTATTTCAAGTTCAATTATGACGATTACTCTACGCCAATTGGTAATCTGGAAAAGAGGTCTAACGGATTTTCTAGTTACTTTTTTTTATTTTTTATTGAAACGTTGAACTCACCATGTCCATTAGCGCAACGTTGCCGTCAGTGTCGGCGTCCCGGGTCGGCAGGAAGCCCAGGTTGCCCAGCCGGTAGTTGATGGTTACCATGACGACGTTATTGAGTGACGTGGGGATCTCAGCCGGGTACGTGTCTGCACTACCCATCGCCAGACCTCCTCCGTGTAACCACACCATGACCTGGGCACAACAACCAACACATAAGATCGTCAACAGACAACTACAAACAACACATTTATACTACCAAACTTTACAACAAACAACTGAAGGCTACAATTTTCCTGCAGCCTTACAATTACCCCTCTGCCTCCCTTCACTTCTGTCTTTTTCTCTCTACCCCCCTCTCTCCCTCTAACCTTTCCCCTCTCCTTGTCTCTCCCTCCCTACTCACCTCGCTCCCTGTATGTCCCTCTATCTCTCTACCTCTCTTTCTGTCTTTCTCTCTCTACTTTTCCGTCTCCCTTCCGCCTTTCTGTCTCTCTTCCTATCTCTTTTTGGTCTCTTTCCTTCTTTCTCTCTAAGTTTCTTGTTGTCCCATATATCTCTCCCTATGCATCTCTCTCTCTCCTTTTCTCCCTGTTACTGTCTTGATGTCTATTTACCGGTAGATTCGCAGTGGAAGCCACGTTAGGCGTATAGACGTTCAGGAACAGGCAGTCCTCGCTGCTGCTGTTGCTGCGGAACGGCCCGGACAGCTCGTACAGAGGCGAACCTGGCGGAAAAGGCATCTCCACAACCTGCGGGCACCGGGCTCCGAACTGGGCGGCGTCCCGGACTCCGGTCCAGCCGACCGGGTCCTGGGGAGGGCGCCATCTGGGGAGACGGGAAGTTTGTTATGTTATGGAAGGGAAACATGTTGTTTTTGTTCAATTTTTTCTTCTTCTTCTCATACCTACAATAAGGTCAATAACCTGTACCAGGCGTCTTTCACCATGGTTGTGCAGGTGTGTCAGGCACCATGTAGTGTTGTAGACGCGAAGTGGCTCGTCACCATACCACGATTGTGTTTGAGAACAAATTGACAGAGCAATAACTTGTCAGACTCAAGGAGGTTAAAATCCTTGTTAGACTCGACCACGTGAAGGTGTATTTGCTTTCAAATATTACGTTTTTTTGTTATTCATTATCACAGGTAATTTATACACATGGTCGGAAACAAACCTGCCCTGAAGTTTATTGCCAAGAAGAGGGTCCTTGGTCCGATTGATCAGGACAAATGGCACTGACATCTGACCTCTGACCGCAATAACCGTCCAATGACCCTATGAGTTTGTGATCTTGAGTTGTTTTTGTTATTAAGTATGAGTTGTTATTCTTTTGAGTGTTCCTAAGTTGCTTATATAATTTACAAATCCGAATTGGATTATTGCTTTGTTATGTTCAATCCTATGTTAGTAGTTATCTTTTGTACTTTGAGTTATTATTATTGTTATAGGGCTCCCTTGGAAATCAGTTACTACGTTGACTGAAGGGACTACCCTAAAGATCAATAGATAAATAAAAAACTTGGTTTGGTCACCTAATCGGAATGTCAGTCACACAATCAGTACAGAGACAGTAGCAGAGACAATGTGGCAGTAGAATGATGACTACTTCACACCTCTCGTCGACTTCCCCTTTAAATAGGCATAAGCGGATGGATAAACTAAAGTAAAGAGGTGTTTCTTTGACGCATGGTGTCAGACTCACCTGAGGTCCCCCACAGGCGGAGCGGCGTAGGGAATCCCCTTGAAGGTGTAGATCCGGTCAAACACAGCGCCCCCTATGAACGAGGTCGGTAACTCCACCCCGTTCACGTCTCCATAGGTGGTGGGGACCACAACTCCGCCTGGACGGGTGAGAAGTGTCATAGTTTGGATCAAAGTTCATCATACAAACTTCATGCATGTCACCGGTAGATATGCGTTTAGAGTAAGTCATTCCTACGTGTCTAACCCCTGGTTACAAGGTACAATTGTAAGCCGTAATCACCAAGTTGTTTGAAACATATGAAACAAGAACAAAGCATGTCCGGGACAAAAGATACAAAAACCGTCAGTATTGCTGCAGTACCATGGTCGGCCGCCAGGACTTCAATCAACCCTGGCCATTGTGTCTACAACAACTACTCACTCATGCCCGTAGCCATGGGGGGGTTTGGGGGTTCAGAAGCCACCCCCCCCCCACACACACACACACGATCGAAGGTTCGCTTTTTCATGTTCAAGATTTATTTTTGAAAGGCATGACTGATTTGCATTTTTCACTGTTAGACATTTCATTCAATCTAAGCCAATCTATCAGCAAAATTTGCAGAAAGAAAGTGCAGGAAATATCGTTTCAGTGGGTCCAGATTTCAAAATTTCCCCGGACCTCCATTACGACGCCTCGCGTCTTTGGTGTCAGACAATATGAAAATATGTCAGGCCAGGGGAGTCACCCTCAAAGACTTACGCCAAAAGCCTTGTATATTTTTATAGAAATTCCATTAAACTTGGCCAGCAAATTTTTCCCAGCAAATGCAGGAAATAGCGTTTCAGAGGGTCAAGATTTCAAACTTTTCCGGGGAACATGCCCCGGACCCCCAAGCAGCTCTCGCCTGCGCCGCTCGATGGTCCCACAAGTGCTAAAATGACCCCCCCCCCCAACCCAAATCCTGGCTACGGGCTACGTACCAAATATTTATATCCACAACCCTGACCTTTGTGTCTAACTTTTCCGACACCTACCCACTTACCAAACATCACCACAATCCATGACAGGCTCTTTAGTCATGCTGAAAAATATCCGGATCACTTGGACACAATGTTTACATGCGCACACCCAGACACACCCCAAACATATAACGTGTTATTAATGGGGTGAATGGGGCTACCCTCTGAATCTTATTTGGGTCTTCGGGGTCAACGGTTGCGTTGTACCATCTACCATAAACGTTCATAATAAGAAAACACATGTAAATGTCCAACGCAATTGGGACAATAATGCACTGAAATGTGGTGATCATTTGTAACAATTGAATGAATGAATGGTTTACTCCATCGCCCCCCTCCCATTCCCAAACTCACACACATACACAATAGCGCCTACGAATGGTTGTCCGGGCCGAAAGTGAATGTTAGAACACTGCATGGACGAAAACAAGGCCACACTGGGGAGCTAAATGCACTGGAATCATGTACAAAACCACGTCCAACCCACCTGCGAGCCCCAGCAGCGCCGCCAAGACGACCACGTCCCCGACACCTGAGGTTTTACCTGCACGCCGGCCCATCGTGTCTCTGATCGTGTCTCTAAGAAATGTGGATTCCGCTCGGGAAGCACCCATTTATAAACGTTTGCTCGATGCTAAACAACAGATCATAGATGATGTCATTCGCTAAACCGAGCTGGTTACCTCAATATATGATTCAACCGCGAGCGCCAGCCGGGAATTCATTCACCTGTATGTTGACAAAGGCTGACAGGAGCCGGGGTCATGACATCTGAACCATGACGGTAATATTGATTCTCATTGTCTTGTCTCTTGAAGAGGTTTAGACCTCTTTGCTTTCATTTTTCCATTTCCGTTTGAAGAATTTTTATTGACATATAGACATGAACTGCCTTGGATATGAACGACACGTATTGTTCGAAACTGTAAACTAAATGTTGTAAAAAAAAACCTGCAGATCGGTAGCCTCTCGAGTGAATGACCTGTAGCACGCTCAGTGCGTTAAGGCGAGATGACCATATATGGTCATCACGGTCCAACCAGGTACGCTCGGCTGTCAGCTCAGCTAAGGTCCCAGAGAGTTTACCATATTCGGGCATGGAATTGCAGCAAAACTGGGTTAATATAGGATAATTAAGCATATAATGGCTTAGTGGAAACATGCTCACTGAGCAGTGAGTCATTCTTATTTTGGAAAGTTGTCAAATGTTAGACAGTGCAATACCGGAAGTCATCTGTAAAGCCGGTGTCACTGCAATATTTTGAACATGAAAAGGTTACCGAATCCCATCTATTTTATTTGAATGGGGTTACCATATTCGGGCATGGCTGAAATGAATGTGTTCACCATTCACCATACATGGCGAATTAGACGTGAGTCATTTTTAATTTGGTAAGTTGCCGTCAAATGTTTAATAAAGGGCCACCAAAACACACCGACACACATCCAAAAATCGCAATCTTACACTTTTTTGGGGGGGGGGGGGCATTTCTAGCGATCAACACATGTAGCTCCTTCACATGGAAATCAATTTCCTTAATTCATGGTACAGTTTTAATTTAAACTTTGAAATTCTCCTAGAAGAGATTGGAGTTCTAATCTTCCTTACAAGAATTTCGTCTCTTCGATTCTGCTGTGACACGTATACAGTATATTCAAAATTTTGTGTTTTTATAATAAAGGATAAAATTTCTTTCAAAATTCTGTAAGGTGTGGGGATTACCTAATTACCTAATTTGCATTGTAAACGTGTGCGGTAGGGGCGCTAGGTTTAACACATTTCATTGTAGATATAACCTCACATAAGTATGGGTAAAATAAGTATGACATGTCTGTATTTTAATTGCCATGCATTTGTTTATTCACGACCAAAATAATCAGCGATTGACTGATAAGAAAAAGCACAATTGTAGGATGCCAGTGCAATGACATTTTCTATAAGAAAGTATCAGTCGTTTTTGCGTAGGCTCACATGTACATCGATTTGGGGATGTTCATATGCCATCCACAGAATGGAGTCAGTGAAAAGTGATTAATCTTAGATTCTACATAACAAACGTTCAAACGAGCCTCAAGTTCTAATCCCATGCTAAAGAATACGAATATGTACAATCTTAGGCTAATAAATGACCTTACATCACCATACATGAGCACAAGACTTATGAGCAGCGGAAATCATCTTCGTCACATTGTGCAAAAACTCTGCCTTGTGTCTGGCAGAATTCTGTATTATCCAGTCTACGAGCATGCGCACTTCAGGGAAAAAAGCATCCAAAAAAATTAAGGTCAAAGTTCGTCCGGCCTGGCGGTTCGAATCTTCTTTCCCATCAGCCTCGGCACCTCCTCGTTCCAAAACTTCATCCGGGACTCCCGCAGCCTGACGTCAGCAGATGACGTCACGTTCAGCCGGAGGTACTCTTGACCTGACGGCGTGTGACGTGGCCACTTTGCAAGGTCACGCATGCGCGCTGCTCCGCTGAAGTCGTTAGGATCCCTTTCAGATGGGAAAATAAGAAATGTGAATAGTTTAAGACGCGTGCTTATAGATACATTTATGTCGTATATTTTAACAGCGATACGGGTGTCCTGGACCAGTCCGTATATCATGATATCACACGGGCATCTACTTGTATCAGATGGGGTCTCATGAATAATTAGAACGCACTCCGCGTGCGCCGTTGCCGAAAATCCGAATATTGGATTCAGACGCTGGAATTGAAGTTCTTACAATTTTTGTTTAAGGACACCGAATTTTCGCCATTTCTGGTGCATTTCTCATTGATACGGAATACACAATGTTCTGTTCTCTATACAGAGCTTCATTGACACGGCAAAAGAAGTTTCGTAAAGCCTTCTACAACTATAGATACACAGAAATAAATAAAACGATTTCAATTAAAATGGTCATTACCAGGTATCTCAATTTATATGTTTAACTACAGTTTACACTACCGTTTCTAATATCTAAACATTCTTCAGTGTACGTTTTAAAACACCTGATTGTATGGAGGTTTTCTTATTATTCTATATTGTTTAGTTAGTAGAGTTTTAAGATTTATTGTATATCCATTTTTTAGTTTGTATTTAAACCTTACGAAAGTCAAAGTACTTTTTGTCGTGTCAATAAAGCTTGCTTATAACGTTACATACCCGTTAGCGGCGAAGTTGACCCAGTACGCCATCATGTCCAGACTCAGTTCACGTTCCTCCTCGCTGAAGTTGTACTTCCATGCTGCGTTCTCGTCGCGCATGAGCGGGACCCCGAACAGGTACCACAGATCGTCGGCGTGGTCGGCTCTGACCCGGGCCGGTCTGGTCGTGAAGTAGGACGTGTGGGTCTTGGAACTCGTACTGGTAGACTCGGATAGAGTGGGCTGTGAATGACAGAAAAATTGACGATAAAATGCACTTTTGGTTCCGACAGAGATTCTAAAAATATCACTTACACAAAGGATGTAGGCATCTGGCAAATACTGACAGCAAAAGAAAGCAAATAGCAGTTGGTAACTCTTTTTATACAATTCGTTAACCCTCTTAAAGCGAGGCATCTTCAAAACTGTGTTATCAAAAATATCCCACCAGATTGTTTCATCGGAGGAAACATATGGAAATTTTCGCCTACTACTAGAAGGCTCATGATACGTCGATGAATGCTAGACATCCAGGTAGTAAGATACTAGTAAGCCAAAAAGCAGTTACTCAAGCAACAGGATATACCCGAAGTTTCAGAAACCATATCCAGTTGCTTCATTAGCTACTTCTGGCGTAGAAGGTACAATACTCGATCGTACACGACACGGCCTGAGCCATTATGACCGTAGGTGCGGTGAACCAGGAGTCTGTGAGGTGCTGGAGGTACCGACCGCGTGTGGCGACCGGGTCGTCTGCAGTGTCAGTGTCCAGGTACTGGTCTGTAACAGGCTTCACAAGCGCGCTGGGTCTGCCGCCCTGCAGAATAGAGAAAAGGAAGTAGAACAGCTTTGCCATCAAAATTGGCTAAACATAGCCGGGAAAAGCAGCACTCCAGTCAGAAGCTTGGAGGAAGATCGAAACGTAACCAGGTGAGATTATACTGGAACTGCAAAAGAAAACTCCAATATCAGAAGTCTAACAGGTTATAAAACGTTATTAAACTGTAATTAACTCAAAGAGCTAATACTAAAGACTAAATTTTTTTCAGAAGGACTGGCTCAGTTTCTCTAAACACGTGACTTAATGAAAGTGTGACGTCATGGCTGATGTCGCGGTTGGAAGTTGACATCGTCCCCAACCGTTCTTGCAATTGACGCCACACTTGTTGTAAAATGTCTACGACGATCCAAAACGTATAACGCATACCAGTAAGAGTGACACTACATACGAAAGAGGACACAAAATGCGTAGAACGTCAAACATTGGTATCCAAGCTTGCTGTAAGATGATAGAGACATGTTTTTTCTACTCACCAAATAATCAGCAACCCACAGCAAGTGATTCGGTAGATTATCTTCGAATTCGGTTCTGGTCATCTCGTCTGTTGTCATGAACGCCGGTCCGAGCACTCCCACCATACAGAAGCCGAACTCGTCATTATTGGTACCCAGAAGGTAGTCAACCTTGTTCACCTGTTTCTTGTGCATCATGTCCTGCGAGAAACACATAGTCAATTATCAGACATTACATCATTAATGTTACATCATATTCATCATGGACATGGTCATATAGAGTGATCAGAGTTTTTTTAGTTTATTAAGATCCACAATTATCTTGACAATGTGACGTTACATTGTAGGTATCCCCTCTTCATTAACATATATAGTTGTACAAAACAACACGACAAACAGGAAAATACATATAAACAATATGCATATACAGAAATTCACAAAAGACTAATAAAAAAAAGAGTGTAATGTTACATGAGGTCCCTACCCCACGGATAAAGATTTATGATAGTCATATATATCTTCATCATGAACAAAAACGAAATCTAGCTCTAGGACTACACTACAGAAGCATAATTTTTTTTTATATGTGTTAGGGTCGGCACATTTAAACACGTTTACTCGTCAAAATGGTTCACAATGGATTGAAGGGACCAATCTTTGATGCCAGAATGAAGAAAAGCCAGTACCCAAGGACTTTCCGGGAGGAAGCTGCCGCCGACCACTACTGACACGTTCATCATGAAGGCGAGGTTCGGGTCCAGCGTCTTCGTGATTTCTTGGCTCGACTTTCTGTTAACAAATAAGATTCCTTTAGTCAACTTGCTCTTGCTTGTAATATACTAACGTTGGTCTATGAACACTAAGTTTCGTCTTTTTGTAACGTTAACCCACAAAGGATAAGTGACCGTTGGCTTCATGTGTCATTTTGAATGACAGCGAGCGCCGAGGCTGAGTGGACTTTACTCACTACTTGGTAACATCTCTTTTCCTTTGCAATGATGTGCTCTGTCAAAGGACCAAATTGTCGGTGCTGTGTATTCCCCATCATCGTTTAACATAACTTAAAACTAGAGCTTCTAACTTGAACAAGAATCACAATAATTAATAAATGTCGCAAAATGAATTTCAAATCAAAAGCTACGCTGAACTTCAATATTCATACACCGAACGTTCGAATTCACCGAACGTTCGAATTCACCGAACGTTCGAATTCACCGAACGTTCGAACCCACTGAACGTTCCACTGCGCAGAACGCTCGAACGCACCGAACATTCGAACACACCGAACGTTAGAACATACCCTCGTAAACAGCTCATCATGTCGTCGTAGGAGGCCGTGGTGCAGTTCAACCCGCGCGCGAGAGTCTCCGTCCGTGTGAGGTCCCCCTTCTGGCTACTCTGCACTCCCGCCACGCCGCTCTGAGAGATGGCCCGGTGGAACAGTCCCGTTGCCATGGGAGACATGACGAGCAGGGAGACGGCCCAGGCTCCGCCGGACTCCCCGAAGATGGTGACTCTGTCGGGATCTCCTCCGAAGTTCCGGATGTTGCCTTGCACCCACTCAAGAGATTTCATCTGGAAATGTAAGGCCGCATATGCTTAAATTAATGAAAATATGTGTCCGAGAGACGGGAAATGCATGGGGTTAACTCAACGACACTGCGTTCACCCGTCCCAATTCCAGTAGGTTGTCTCTGGTCCTACCTACATCTGGCTCTGTTCTGCTGGAAAGTGTAGATCTACATTTAACACACAATTGAAGACGAATGTACTGACCACATCCACAAGACCAAAGTTACCCGGCGAGTCGTCGTCCAGTGTCGGCATGAAGCCCAGGTTGCTCAGACGATAGTTGACCGTTACCATGACGACGTTGTGAAAAGCTGTCGGGATCTCTGCTGGGTACGTGTCGCCACTGCCACCGATCAACCCGCCGCCATGGAGCCAAACCATCACCTGAAATAGGTATGATACACTGTGTTGATATGAGGTTTTCCTGTGGCTCAACTCGTAACGGTCTCACAGTTGAGATCCTGAGGCCAATACGCTTGTATCTGGGAGACCCCGGGACTTGAACCAGGGTCAGGGAATCTTGGTTGGGATCTAATTTCGCGGTAGCGGGAAAATGAATTTTCGCGGTGGTTTTAAGTTCGTGGTAGCACCCTGCACTGTAGTCTCTTACTGCTATGGAAAAATGTTCGCGGTGGTTTTAGGTTCGCGGTGAAGCGGCCACCGCGAAAACCGCGAACATTAAACCACGGCGACAGTTTCTGCATTTACATGTATACAGTACTTACTGGCAGGTTGGCAGTGGCATCAACCTTCGGAGTGTACACGTTCAGGAACAGACAGTCCTCGCCCTCCGCCTTGCTGTGAAAGAAGATGGTTTCCGCCCAGATCGGGTCGATCAGGGGAACATCGTCCGGGTTGAAGATCTGGGGGCACCTGTTTCCGAACTCCGAGGCGTCGCGGACACCTGTCCAGCTGCTAGGGTCTTGCGGAGGACGCCATCTAGCGGAAACGACAGGCAGAACAGATTTTCTTAGGCGTGAACATGCAAGTTTTGCGAAGGCGTATTTGATTACTACGGAAACGTACCAGCGAATTCGCTATTTATTCTATTTTCATCCTTTCTCTAGACTTGCCAACTTACGCAACTTGAATGGTACATACTTCTTTGCTTGTCCCTCATAAGGTATGGATAACATACTGTAATTCCTGATTTTTTTCAATGTACTGTTATGTTCACGGTTTTCACTGTGACGACTGTAACGTGAACTTATCATTACTGATAACATATAATTCACAGACTATTTTTATGTGCACTTGCCGCGATAGTGAACATTCAGTTCCGAGAACAAGTTAAATTTTCTCACAGCGTGAAAGTTTGGTACCGAGAAGACAAAGTGAATTACAGTATTAGTTAACATAGTAACACACTACCTGCGTTTGCATCGCCGTGTGGCCAAAGGGCTAAGGAAATGGAGATGGGCACCGCCCTATATATCACATGGTGTGAGAAGGACTTAATATCTTTTAACTTAAACTCAATCTATGACAGCCATGCATTTATCTACCTTTCATCCATTAATTCATCAATCAATTACTTCATTCATCCATTCAAACGTTCGTTCATTAAGTTCGTTCCCACCACATTTGGTGGCAGCGGTGGTTTTTCGCCTGCTACGGTACATTTTATATAACAAATTCATCCATATTCAACCACCCCGTTTCATCATTGAAGGAAAATGTTAATCTCTAATACTGGTTTCTTTGTTATGTCATCCTTTTTTCCACGTATTTTTCTACATCTTGGAGAAACCCACCTGAGGTCTCCCACGGGCGGAGCGGCGTAAGGAATCCCCTTGAAGGTGAAGACGCGGTCAAAGTGGGCATTTCCGACAAAAGAGGAGGTCAGGAACTCTGAACCTCTCACGTCGCCATGAGTGGTGGAGACAACAACGGCGTCTACTGTAACGATATCGGGACAGTCTCTTATAAAAAGACATCGAAAAAGTTGTTATGATAAGTTTCTCTGATTCACCTGGGACGTCGTGGCCTAGAAAATACCCTAGGTAGCGCCTATGTATTTACGATAAGGTAATGTTGATTTGATTATATGGATGACATTAGCGAGCGCATCAAGTTTCGTCCGTTTCTACAAATAAAAAAAAAGGTTTTTGACCTTGCTGTAACGTTTAATCGTATAAATAGTTGCAAAATGAGCACATATTTGCCGTTAATTGAGAAACTTTTTTCTTCGCACGTTCACATCAGTTTTGGGATTCCCAGCCGAGGACGCCATCCATATAATCAAATCAACATGGCCTTAGTCAGAACCCCTCAATATGGTATTTATAAGTTACTCGATATCTCCTGCGAGCCTACACGACATTTGCACACTCTTCATACGACCCTGTGTGACTCCTCTACGACTGCTGTGATTGTGTGAATAGCCATCGAAAACGTGCCGATGCGCTTCAATATGCATCTCGGGTGTTAATAGCCTTTGTTCTAGCCGACTGGGGTAGATTCTACATGGCAACTGGACACCTCTTGGCTGACTACACTCCTTGGCCAGTTTGGTACTACAGGTATCTTTAATATAGTAGGATCTGCTTGGAGATTTTAGACACACTACATGTGCAGTATGTACGGCGCCAGTAGGACCAAAGGCCAGGAAAGCTACTTGGTGTTGGTAGGACAACGTATGCATTTGTAAAACCGGATACAAAATCATTGTAACTGATTCTATAATTTGAAGATATTTTTAGTGCAAAAGACTACCTGGCATAGTGAGCAGGTACGGGTCAGACAACATAACACAGATGACTACTTAAGTTCCACACAATGTCCTGCTACCCATAAATGGGTCAAGTGTGCCGATCGACCCCCCGCTCCCCCAACAGTCGTTGAAAATCAACGTGAAATGGACAGTCGTGACGGCATTCTCCAAGCAATGGGTGCTGTCGGAGACAGACTATGGCCTACGTCTTTCACCAACTCATGGTGACACCCGCTCGTAGATCAGGAAGTTGTACTGAGATTTGTACTGTTCTTGGAGTTAGTAACGTTCTTGGATTACTGTGTGTAATACGACTACACCGGCGGTAATCCAAGGTGTAACGTTAGCTGTGTTTGCACTTGGTGGTCTGGTGCACGATGTGTGTGTACAAAAGTGCCGACCTAATCTCCGTTTTTCAAACCCTCGCCTCCCTCCAACCAACAACCTCCCCCCAAAACACCACTGAAGCCAGTGAGAAAGCCTTATCCTTCGATCCTTACCTGAACCACCCGTAAGATTGAGAACGACCAGCACCGCTGTGAAGACAACAAACGCACCGCTACGAGAGATATAGTAACAGCAGGCCATGTTTAGCTAAAATGTTCCGTTCTTAACAAACTTAGCACCCCCAACGCCCTCTCAAATACTCTAAATATCGGTTTCTCTGTACATTACGCTATAGACGGCCAAAAAACAAGTGGCTGTGTTCACCCGAGCGCTACGCGTCGCCCCAGCTACAAAGGTGAAAGGTCAACAACTGACAGGTCGTGTACGTGACACGCCGTCTAACGAGACCGCGATCCTATGGTCGACTTCGGCAAAGCTGAATGACTTCCTTTGTTGAAATCTTAAGTGAAATCAAAGTTGTATGACTCTTGTATTCGTCTTTCTTACATGATCCCTTTAATGCCTAAGTCACTTGATACGCATTTTCCATACCAGGGCCACACCGGGCAGCTATCGGGAACGAAAAATGTGATATAAAAGATCATAAAAGACACCAAAATAAATAAATCGTCAAAAGGAGAGTCGTGAGCATGATTTATGTTTATTTCTAGGTACATACATACATTTGTATTTTTTGCTTCCTAAAACAGCCCAGTCGGGCCCGGTTTGGGATGGCGCCCCAAGCTGCTGGCATAAGGGGGGTATTTCACTGGTCGCCACGTTCTAAATTGAATTTGTGTTACCAAGGAGGTTAAAAAAAGACTTTCGAATGGGAATATCATGCAAAACGTACAAGCATGACTAAAATTAAAAAAAAACCCACACCAATAGTGAAAAGATACTTTTATTGACGAGATTCACTGAGATGAGCACAATGTCAAGTTGCTGGTCGGCAGCAACGGCGCAAACGTACGGCAGCTTCAGTGAGTACCCCCTCAATTGAACTACGACTGCAGTTCAGAGTTATATATATGACCATGTACATTTCTATACATTAAAAATGATGGAAATAAATGTAACAGATTAAGTCATTAAAACATGAATGCAGAATACAAATAATACTAGGGTGCAAAAGATTTGCGCGTATGCAGTATAATTTCTATTTTATTAGCTTAGAAAGCTTTTGTGGAATGACATCACACCCTATACGGGACAGTCGTTCACTGCTCATTATTTGTATAAGATACAACGTAAACATAGGGCAATCTCTACTTATTAACAAAAACTTGAAAGTAACCTGCTACGTAAGAGAGAAAGTATTATGGAATGAGATCGAAGGAATATGTACTTTCAGTCTTTGATGGCATTTTTATCAGCAAGTGTGCGTATGTACGAATATGGTGCAGGTTTTCGAGTGGCTGTAAATGTGATGGACCTTACATCTAAACCAGTTAGTATTATTATGTTACAGGCATGTATGCTGGTACTGTACCCTTGTTTTAAGGAAGGTAACTGTGATATGATATGATAATACTTCCATAGTGACAATTTCTATATTGTTTTGTTATGACGTCAGTAAAAATTTCAGTAAACGGTCCACAAGGTACGGAAGACAACTTAGTAAGAAGGTCATCCTCAAACTGATTTGGTCACTCCTACTGTAGCAAACATATTACAGCTAAAAATGCTACCAGGTCACCCCTATTGTAGCAAACATTCTACAGCTGAAATTACTACATAGCCACGACTACTTTAGCAAACTTACTACAGCTGAAAATGCTACAAGCAAAAAGCTCCACGTAGATTTCTCAGCTCCGCTGGTTTTAACATCCTTTCCCAGCAGCCTCGGAACCTCCTCGTTCCAAAACTTCATGTTGGACTCCCGCAGCCCGGCGTCAGCAGATGACGTCACGTCCAGCTTCAGGTAGGATTGTGATGACGTCATGTAACGTGGCCAGGTCACCAGGTCACGCATGCGCGCTGCCCCAGTGGAGTCACTGGGGTCTCTGTAAGAATTGGAATGAGAAAATGAGCAAACAATCAAGAAACAAAGTAAGTGTGTAGGAACTATGATTTCTGACACAAACATCGAAAGCGGTGGATTGCTCATTCCTTAAGTTGGGCAGTCAAATCCTTGTGTTGGAGATTACAGTTCAATTTTGCTTCAAAGTGAGATCTAAAAAAATTTGCGCCTATCAAAGAACTCCACTTACCCGTTGGTGGCGAAGTTGACCCAGTACGCCATCATGTCCAGACTCAGGTCCCTCTCCTCCTGGGTGAAGTTGTACTTCCAGGAGGCGCCGGTGTCGTCACGCAGGAGCGGGATGCCGAACATGTAGTGCAGCTCGTCACCATGGTCAGCTTTCGTGTAGGAAGGTCTCTCGGAGAAGACCGACGTGCGGTGCTGGAACTCGTACTGGTAGACACGGGAGTCACCGTGAGCTGTGAAGGACATAAAGCAGCCATACTTAGGCCCCCTTTAGACAGACAACAATTATATAGTCGTGCGACTGTTGTTGTCAACGACGTCTCCGGCGACGGTACTTTTATGCTGTCTGAAGAGGATCAAAATAGTCGTGCGGAGGATTTTCCTTGAATAATCGTGGCTTAGGTCCCAATTGGAAAAAAAGGGGCCCTGCCAGTCAGTTTATGGGCTATTTATGATTATTGACACTTTCGGGCGTGACCCGTACGTGGCTCTATGAGACACCTTGCGGTTCTTGGTTGAATGTAAGCCGGACTTAAAATGAACCCGGGACCCGGTAACAAATAGCCGGCATGACCTATCCGTGGGGAACACAGAGCGGTACCCCCGGTATCTGGGTTCAATTGAAGTCTGGAGCTGTGGGAAAGAGCAGGACAAGAACCAGTGGAAAGCCAGATCCTCAAGAGGAAGTGGTCCTGGATAGGACACACACTCAGAAAGTCACCATCGAGCACCACACACCAGGCTCTGACTTGGAACCCACAGGGCAAGCGAAAGAGGGGAAGGCCCAAGAACAGCTGGAGAAGGGACACAGAGGAAGAGATGAGGAGCATAAGTAACAGCTGGCACGACCTGAGAAGGAAGGCCCAGAGACGTGTCCAGTGGAGGACGATCATCGGTGGCCTATGTTCCGCCCGGAACAAAGGGCCCAAGTAAAAAGTAAGTTAAAATGAACCCGGGACTCGTTAACAAATAGACACTGTGGAGTGTGGCCTACCCGAGGGGAACGCAGAGAGAGGGGATCACAGTCCGCCTGGACAAATTTGTGGCTTCGTAGCCCAGCCGGGGCCACATCCCTGTGCAACACCGGTGCAACTGGGACCTAAACCTAAACTGGAATGAAGCATGATAGCCAGTGATAGTGCCTGGATACCATACCCCAACCCCAAATATCTTTCGTGTTGGGGTCCGGCAGGATGACTGTAGAAAGGTTCTCGAAGGCCCTTGATCAGAGGAAGGAGAACCTAGGATTGATGACCACTCACACCACAGGTAGCCAGCTAAAACACACCACAGTTGGTCAGCAGGCTATCACAGTAGCGAATAAGGCACTTAGTGGTCACTGTTATGGATTCAAAAAATACAGTTGGGGTCTTTAACCAATCATGGTAGGGGTGTAATCACCTCCTGCTGATCCTCCTGCTGTTCAATTGGTGGCGTTTTTTGCCCATCATAAGGGGCAAAATTGAAAAGAAGGCCTATGCCATCCGGCCAGACCCCTGCACGATAGATACTTGAGATCGGGCTGGGGTTTGGTAACCAGGATACCAGTGATAGTGCCATGCCACTGCTCGCGTTAGGCCGAGCACACTAATTTCCAAGCAGATTCTACGGTAGCATAAGATAGTATCAAAAGCTGACAGAGGAGTGAAGCGGACCAAGGAGTGTGTTTCGCTAACGAAACACACTTTTGATACTATCTTATGCTACCATAGGATCTGCTTGGAGATTAGAGCACACGGTTGTCACCCCTACTGGCTCTAGTCTTCTCGGTAAGTGTATTCGGGTCTTTTACGTACAGACATTGACTATAAAGAGATACTGACTGACCTGCTACAGCCTGCGCCATCAGTACGGTCGGTGCGGTGAACCACGAGTCGGTCATCAACTCGATGAACTGTTCACGAGTGTAGATCGGGTCGTCCGAGTCGGGGTTCATGTACTGGTCTATCGTCGGCTGGACAATGGAGTCCACATTGCCGCCCTGTGGAGTAAACAGAGTTTCGCAAAAAAATTAGATTTGCTATCTTTGCCATGGCATTGAAAAGGTGATACCGATTCATTTGTCTGGCTCCCGGACACTTGAAGTAAGAAGGGGCTGGGCTGAAAGCTTGCACCTGAAATATATGTACCTAAGTACAGACTTCCCCTCAGACTGTTTTCAGGTTCATATCTCATCCGAGCAGTTAAATCCGACAAACAACAAATGAATATGATGGAGCCCAAGCGTAACACTTACAGGAAACTGGTCGGCAACATATTTCAATTGGGCCGGCAGAATCTCCTCGAACACCGTCCTGTCCAGGCCGTCCGCGGTCACCTGTGGGACTGCAGCCAACAGCCCGTAGCCGTAATCGTCGTTGTTGGTGCCCAGGAGGTAGTCTACCTCGTTAACCTGCTTCTTGTACATTAGGTCCTGGATTGGACAGAGAAAATCGTTTTAGAGGTTCTGGGTTTGAATCTTTCGCAGGCTCTGATGTTATGCCAAGGGAAAGAAGCTTAAAACCACTTTCCTCAGTAGACTTAGGGCAAAATCAGTAAACACCTTCAATTAGGGATGTCCTTTGATTTTGGGATGGAACGTGAAGCCGTAGGTCCGTGTTTGAGGACAGCCACACCGAGCAAAAAACACTTCTCGAAAAGAGTAGGTTCACCCCCATGACCTCGGTATGAGCAGATTTCACCGTACCGTGCAACGTTGGATAAAACAAGACAACACTAGATTTAAAAAAAAACTTACCCAAAGACCGTCAGGTAAGAAACGTCCTCCGACTATCGGAACTGTAGGATCATAGGTCAGCAAGTCTAGGGCTGGTTTGCTGTGGAGGAGAGGGTGAAAAACACTCTTGATTCAAGAACAACCAATGTTCTACAGTTATATGAATGAATAACGAGACATATAAAGGAAATTGTCAACATTTGCGACATACAAGATATCGGTGTACTAAGGATGTGGTATGGATTGGGAATTTTAACTTAAACTTAACATATAAATGTTAAATGTACCTTCGCAGGCAGCTCATCATGTCATCGAAGGAGGTTGTTGTGCAATTTAGCGAGGTGGCGAGAGTCTCTGTTTTTGTGGTGTCTCCCCTGCGGCTAGTCGGGATCCCGGCCACGCCGCTCTGAGAGATGGCCCGGCGGTACAGCCCTCGTGTCTCCGGGGACATGACGAGCAGGGAGACCCCCCAGGCTCCGCCGGACTGGCCGAAGATAGTGACTCTGTCGGGATCTCCTCCGAAGTTCCGGATGTTCGCCTGCACCCACTGGAGGGCTTTTGCCTATGTAGTATGATAAGAAACAACACGAAAGAAATAAACGATATGCCTTTTCATGATGTGCGTTTCAATAAGAACATTCTTTAATTTCTTCTCCTTGTTGCCTAACACAGTAATTAATACAAATTTATATATTTTAATTTCAAAATGGTACGATTACCAAATTTGGACGTAGCTAGCTGTCAGTCTTGTGCACGGGAAGAAGTTACATAGATAGGTTTGTGCCCCCTTGCCCCTACTCTTTTAGATATTTAAGTTTGACACATGAAACTAACCAGGTTCATTAGCCTGACATTGTCGTCAGTTTCGGCATCTCGGGTCGGACAACTTCAGAGTCTGCTTATTTACTTAGATACTAGGAACCTGGTTTGACAATATAGTGTGAAATAATAACCAACCATATCCATTAGCCCGACGTTGCCGTCAGTTTCGGCGTCCCGGGTCGGCAGGAAGCCCAGGTTACCCAGCCGGTAGTTGATGGTTACCATGACGACATTATTGAGTGACGTGGGGATCTCAGCCGGGTACGTGTCCGCAGTGCCCAACCCCATACCTCCTCCGTGGAGCCACAGCATAACCTGGGCAGAAAAATATAGCACTTAAAAAATATCAACGTATAGAGACATCAAATATCTCATCCATCCGTAAAATATTAGGAGTTCTTGATTTATCCATCATTTACAAAAAAATACTCGCTATTTCTCTCTACAGGCCTATATGACCAACTTTGGAACCGGGCCAATTTAGCTTTCTCATCCTGCCATTACACCAGCTTCCACGTCATATCCTGTCACTCACCAATATTCAAATATCAATGGACACACGGCATGGCAAACAAACACACACAAACCAAAAATGAGGCATATATTTTCATGGAGGTTGAGAAAAACTACAAGTTTAGTAAACTAAATTTTAAAGGACTGAACTTCAGCAGCGTGGCAGCCCGCACATTCACTGTTTTGTGTGAAAGTTGCAGAGTGAATTTCAACAGTGTGAGAGTCCCCATATTCACTGTTCGCTTTGGGCGAAAGATGCACAAAATTGAATGTAGGTTATGGTTAGAAGATTTGCTCCTTAGTGGACAGGTATGTTTGCAGTCAACCCCGACTCAGAGACAAAGAGTTATTTGACATAGTTATTCATGTACAGACGAACAGTAAAGGCGATACATATCGTCATCAAAAAAAGAGGTAACAAGGTCTGTGTGACCATTCCTCTAAATAAATGGCAACCTGAACTAGTCCTTTCAAATTCTGTGATATGTCAGACAAGATCACATGAGGCTAACCTCAAAACTGAGGCCCGGCCTTAAAGATATACACAAATAATGTCCACGACTTTTTTTCTTTATTTCTTGAGTAGGGTATCTCTCTGTCTCTGTCTCCCTCTGTCTCTGTCTCAATCTACTTACCGGCAGATCCGCAGCGGACGACACGTTTGGCGTATAGACGTTCAGGAACAGGCAGTCCTCACTGCTGCTGTTGCTGCGATACGTGACGAGTTCATTCAGAGGCGACCCTGGCGGTGCCTGGATGTCGGCTACCTGCGGGCACCGGGCTCCGAACTGGGCGGCGTCCCGGACTCCGGTCCAGACGACCGGGTCCTGGGGAGGGCGCCATCTGGGAAGACGCGAAGGTTGTCATTACCTCCATGAAAAAAATGGAGGTGTAGTTTTTTGTGTGTCTGTCTGTCTGTGTGTCTGTGTCTTTGTCTGTGCGTCTGTGTGTGTTTCCGGATATTTGTGGTCAGCATAACTCTAGAACATCTGGATGGATTGTAATGATATTTGGTATGTGGGTAGGTGTTGGGAAGACGAAGGTTAGAGTCGACCTCTGGTGTGTGACCTTGGTACTGCCGCAGAACCTCGATTTTTTGTATCTTTTGTGCTTATACCTTTATGCATAATCTGTCTGTTTGCATTATTCAACTATTGCTTTTTATTACGCCATAAAAATCAACTCTGGTTTTCGAAACCACACGACATTGACAGGAGGTTCTCGAAATTTTGGAGAACAAAATTTTCTCACTGTGATTTACTACGTCAGACTCACCTGAGGTCCCCCACAGGCGGAGCGGCGTAGGGAATCCCCTTGAAGGTGTAGATCCGGTCAAACACAGCGCCCCCTATGAACGAGGTCGGTAACTCCGCCCCGTTCACGTCTCCATAGGTGGTGGGGACCACAACTCCGCCTGGACGGGTGACCAGTGCCATAGTTAATTCTTGCCTAGACAGACCTCCTTTCTACTCTCCAAGCAGAGGTTCGACTCCGGCTATTTTTTACGCTTTTTTATCGTATAGTGGTTTCTTCTATAGTGTTAATCTTTATTGTCAGGCACTGTGGCCCATAAGGACGAACAATTTGACTGTACATTTAAACAACAACAACAATAATCTAGTACTTAAAATCAAAATACAGGAATTGCTTGTACTGTGGCAGTTCATAGCTCGAGGGGACGTTGAGTTGTACATCTGCCACACTGGAGAGCTGACACTGGAATCACATGTACAAAACCAGGTCCAACCCACCTGCGAGCCCCAGCAGCGCCGCCAAGACGACCACGTCCCCGACACCTGAGGTTTTACCTGCACGCCGGCCCATCGTGTCTCTGATCCTGTTTCTAACCTAGCAAATGTGGACTCTGCTCGGGAAGCTTCCCTTTATATAAGTTTGCTCAAACAAAGACTGAAGTGAAGTCATCAGTTACCAATCAAACTTCGAGCGTCGGGTATTTACCTGTGTGTTTACACAGACCCGACAAATCACACAATAGCTTGGGTGATGTGCCTTGAACTGTGACCACCAGTCTTACCTTTACTCTTCCATCCTGTTTTAGACCATTTAATTGATCGTTATTTGTTTCTGTTAGAAGAAGCTTGTTTTTTTCCCTATGAGACATGTGCATGAAATTGATACGGCTATCAACGACACAAATTATTTTGAATTGTGAACTCCATGTCGGTATTGTATACGTACCTTCAACGTTTATAAACATTTGCTCGGCGGATAACAAAAGATGATGTCATTTACGCGTTCACCCTTCGGCGTCAGGTATTCACGGTCGATTAAAGCCGGGGTCACTAGCTCTGAACCGCGACTGTATATAGTCTTTTCTTTGCTTCATGTTTTTACCCGAGGTCCAGGAATATCATCTACTTATGTCTTCTTATTGTAAGTTAGCTAATGGACTCAATGAAGTATCAAAGCATCAAGTTTTAGACCTCCTTGCTTTTAATTTTCAAACTTTTTCTTCCTATGATAAACACATGAGTTGCTGTGGATATTACAGTACATTTTTTACTTGTATTATGTGTTTTTGTTGGGCTTTATATTTGGTGCCGTTTCCTCATGTCTGACCAATGCAGCAAAGAACAATGCAGATTACAAAATGTGACCCAGCATTGCTCGAGTGAATGACCTGTAGCACGTTCAGTGCTTCAAGGCGAGATGACCATATATGGTCATCACGGTTCGGACTGAATACGCGCCGCGCATTTCCGATCGAGATTGCCATATTCGGGCATGAACCTTTAATAAAATTGACATGAAAACCATATATGGTCAATTTAGCTTGCAGTGGCTTGGTGGATACCTGCTCTCTTAACAGTGAGTCATTTTTATTTTGGAAAGTTGCCGTCAAACCTTAAAGGCCATAATACCGGAAGTCACCTTGTTGGTGTCAGACAGCCATCAACCTTCGTACGAAATTGTTCAAGGTCAGGAGATCCCTTGAAAATCGGCCCTGGACGGGGCTAGCTATATAGAGAACATGCAGATATCGGCCGATCTCTAAAAATTGCGCAGTTTTTTTTTTCTATTTACTTAAAGTTCACCGCAAAACAAGGCTGTTGGAGCCACTTAGACGTTTTGGGTTACAATACTGTATAGTGAAGAAAGATGTGTGTTATTAAACAGTTGTAGATTGTATCCCATGGGAAAGCAGGTCAGTGGAAGCTCATTCCATAGCGAAGTTGTTCTTGGAAAAAAGCTCTGAGCGTGGAACTTCCTCCTAGAAGGATTGAGAATAGTTTGAAAGGACACCAGCAGGCCGTGTCACAAATCAAGACCTGAGCTGTGTCGGGGAGCTCTGCTATATGGGCATTTTCGGCGGACGTTCTGACTATTACTAACAGTTAGGGCTTCTGGCTATTTTTAGAGGCTCGTACATTGGGATTTAGCCTCATTGTGATGTAAGCTGTGTACGAAAAAGCAGGAAAGACAATGACTTAAACTTTCCTGAAAGGCATGCATAAATGTACAATAAAGATATTTCATTTATTCATTCATTTGGTTGCGTTTCTTTCAGTAAGTGTGCGTATCTATCGGAAGGAATGTTGGCGAATGTTTTCATACCTGTATTTACATGTCACACCCTGCATCCAAACTAGTTAATGTTATAAAAGTATATATCAAATGACGGCATCCAGTAAATAGTAGTTAAGTTAAATTTAAAGTTGCCCGTGCATCTATGCAGATGATTAGGGTGGCGCCCATCTCCACTTCGAAGCCCTTGGGCCACACATTTGTGCAAGTCACTACAGCAGGGGGCCGGTCCGCAATGAAGCAGACAAAGTCATCCTTACTGTAGCAAATGTAATACAGCTGAAAATACTACAAGAAAAAGACTCCACGTAAATCTCTCCCCTCCACCAGTGGTGATTTCCTTTCCCATCAGCCTCGGCACCTCCTCGTTCCAAAACTTCATGTTGGACTCCCGCAGTCTGACGTCAGCAGATGACGTCACGTCCAGCTTCAGGTAGGATTGGGATGACGTGTAACGTGGCCAGGTCACCAAGTCACGTATGCGCACTGCACCGGTGGAATCACTAGGGTCTCTGTAAGAAAGGGGGTGAGAAAATTAAGTAAACAAACAGATATGCAACAATTGTGATTAGTTTTGTGTCTTTCTACAACATAGCCTTGAAATGTAAGCATTTCATTCTATTTTCATTTTTATTGTGAAACGTTTTCAAAGCCCCCTGCTTTCATTTTAGCAAGAGTGCTTATCAAAGAACATAAATCCACTTACCCGTTAGTTGCGAAGTTGACCCAGTACGCCATCATGTCCAGACTCAGGTCCCTCTCCTCCTGGGTGAAGCTGTACTTCCAGGAGGCGCCGGTGTCGTCACGCAGGAGCGGGATGCCGAACATGTAGAACAGTTCGTCGCCGTGGGCGGCTTTTGTGTATGAAGGTCTCATGGAGAATAGCGACGTGCGGTGCTGGAACTCGTACTGGTAGACCCGGGTGTCGTACGCTGTGAGGGGGGGGGGGGGGGGGGGGGGGGCAGAAAGTTTCAATTTCAAAACGTCAGGCGTAAACATCAACCAGATATATAAGTACACAAAAGTCCACGAAAATAATGCTGCTTGGAGATTACTCCTGGTAAAGTGAATAGTCCGCCCAACCAAGAACAGATTAAACTTCACTCGAGGCTACCACACTAACGTTATAGTGTTACGTTTACAACAACACTTCCCTTCTACCACTACACTCATGGATACCTCACTAGTGTCCCTACTCGAGATGTTTTCCATTTTTTTTTTAATTTTCTGGTCAGGTTGAAGGGAAGGGACGGTAATTTCTCAAAATTATTGTTTAACTCACTGACCCACTTTATTCTTTTAAATCAGGTGAAAATCCAGTGACACTCGATCAAAACGTGCTGTCACCTAGTTAGGCCTACCCGGGGCCCGGCCGGACCGTAGCGGAAACGGAAATGTTAAGTTTATGCCATGGCAAATAAATATGCACAAGGCATGCTGTTGAAGTAAATTTGGTACGTTTTGTGCTCTTGTTGTCGTTTATATCGTACTTTTCGTTCCCGAGAAGTGTCCGGCCAGGCCCCTTTGTGGAAATGTGACATTAAAGTAACTCACCTGCCACTGCCTTCGCCATGAGCACGGTCAGTGCCGCATACCTGCAGTCTGTCATCATCTGGATAAACCGGTCACGTGTGTAGATCGGGTCGTCCATGTTCGGGTCTAGGTACTGGTCTATCGCTGGTTGGACAATTAAACTCACATTGCCGCCCTGTGAAACAAGGTAGTTTTACCTCGGATTAGCTGACGAATCTTCACTCGTCGGTGCAGTTGGGGACCAGCATGATAAATGCTACGGCCACATTTGCACCGGTGCCCGAAGGGAGTGCAGCCCCTGACCGGACAATGAAGCCACAAATTTGTTACGATGGGCTTACAGTTGTGGTGGGTGGTGCGGGGTGGGGTGGAGGTCTATCTCTCGGTGTTTTCACGATTAGGGGTTGTAACGAGTTAAACATATGTGGCCCCTCCCGGCCCAAAAATAGCCCGGTAAGCTTGGAAAACTTGACAAATACAACATCAATGGGGCCGCCCTGGGAAATAGAATAGAAGTTTGGCCAAATGCTTGGTGAATCCTCAGCATTTAAGTCGGTATATCTGAGAAACAGCCAATTGAATTAATATAAGACTTACAGGAAATTGGTCGGCATCAAATTGCAGTGGAGCTGGCAAAATAGTCTCGAGTATCGTCCTGTTCAGACCGTCCTCACTGAAATGCGGAATCACAGACAACAGCATGCCGTAGTCATCGTTGTTGGTGCCCAGGAGGTAGTCTACCTTGTTAACCTGCTTCTTGTACATCAGGTCCTGGGTTGAAATGAGAAAAAAACTATCATTTAGTGTTTAGTGAGATTGTGGTTAGGGTAATGTATTTTTAAATCCAAATTTAAAGGATCTGTGTTTGAACCCCCAGCATGCAGGTCCCCAGCACGCTCAAGAACCCACCACACTTAGAAAAGGGCTCAATCCTGGTGCAAGCAGATCTCACCAACTGTATCTTAGGATTCGTTCACGTTCGTAGGAAGTCGTATGATTTTGATGTTGAAGAATTTCCAATTAGGCTGTGCACCGAACAGGATCTGAAACATCCTTCTCCGGTACAAGACAGCTGAATTTGCCGTACACATGCAGAACTATCACAAATACCCTCAGGTTGAGGTCGTAAAACAATCGCACGTCGTATGTAACCGGGCCTTTACAACATATTGCCGTGAGATCGAGACCATATTAAAAACAGAAAACTAACTTACCCATAGATCGTCTGGTAAAAACCGTCCTCCAACTATCGGAATAATCTCCAGAAACAACAAGTCTTGGGCTGGCTTGCTGGGAGAAGAAATAAGACAGACTTCTTTGTAGAAAAGAGAATTTTCAACATTTCTAACACATTGGATACGTCCCTGAATACCTAGTTTTAAAACGAACTGGTGTAGAGTACTCTCAGATAACGGTAACGTTACTTTTTATGCAGATGTACAACCGTTTACGCATCCTCACAAGTCTGTTGAAGAGTTTCAAACCAACTGGTGTAGGTTACCTCCTCAGACAGCTCATCATGTCATCGTAGGAGTTCGTGGTGCAGTTGACCCTGGCAGCGAGATTTTCTGTCCTGGTGACGTCGCCTCTCCTGGTGGTCGTGAGGCCGGCCACGCCGCTCTGAGAGATGGCCCGGTGGAACAGTCCCGTTGCCATGGGAGACATGACGAGCAGGGAGACGGCCCAGGCTCCGCCGGACTGCCCGAAGATGGTGACTCTGTCGGGATCTCCTCCGAAGTTCCGGATGTTGCCTTGTACCCACTGGAGAGCTTTCACCTATCATGAAAAAGATCATGTGATTGACAAAAAACGCGACTAAAATGTTCCAGACAATTCCAAAGACGACTACTTGTCAAAAAAAGAGAATGACACAATTGTTTCGTGTCTAATAATGATAACTTCTTTAGGCAAGCTAGTATAGGCTATTGGTTTAATAGTGATGATACTAACCATGTCAATAAGCCCAACGTTGCTGTCAGTTTCCGCGCCCCGGGTCGGCAGGAAGCCCAGGTTACCCAGCCGGTAGTTGATGGTTACCATGACGACGTTATGGAGTGACGTGGGGATCTCGGCCGGATACGTATCGGCGGCGCCTATCACCATAGCAGCTCCGTGTATCCATACCATGACCTGGGCAAGACAACGCAGTATAACACATACTAGTATATCAACAACAAGCAACACATTACTACTACAGTCTACTACAAACAACTGAACGTTGCAAGTTTTTTGAAGCAATAGTAGTAATAGTACTACTATATCTCTTTCCCTCTGCCCCTGTCTTACTACTAGTATCTCCTTTTCTCTCTCCATCTCTCTCCTCCTCTCTCCCACTCTCCTTCAGGCTGTCTCTCTTCCGGCCCCTTACTCTTTCTCCCCCTCTCTCCCATCCCCCTCTAGCTCACTGTCTGTCTGTCTATCTGTTTGTCCGTCTCCCTCTCCCACCTTCTCTGTCTACCTCTCCCCCCGACCACCAACTCTCAGACTCTATCTACTTACCGGCAGATCCGCAGTGGAAGCCACGTTAGGCGTGTAGACGTTCAGGAACAGGCAGTCCTCGCTGCTGCTGTTGCTGCGATACGTGAGGACCTCGTACAGAGGTGAGTCTGGTGGTGCCTTCGCGTCCACGATCTGCGGGCACCGGGCTCCGAACTGGGCGGCGTCCCGGACTCCGGTCCAGCCTGCCGGGTCCTGGGGAGGGCGCCATCTGGGGAGATGGGAAGTTTGTCATTTATTCTAATCTTACTTGTGGAAAACATACTGCCATGGCTGCCCAACGAACCGGTGCATGTTTGAAGGTATAATCCTCTTGACAAGGACAATGCTGGAGAAGGAATTCTTTTTTGGCGACGCCTCAGGAGCGAGCCAAATGGTATATTATTGAGTTCAGTCTGCGAAAATTCTAGGAATTGCAAGGCATTTTTCCACAGGAATGCCAGTGCACAGACATGTTTGCAATGTGAGAAGTTAGTCCCGAGGAATTTTAATGGCAGGAATTTGGGTCATGCAAGCTCCAGCCCCCTCCACCACCACTCAAGAGCTAGTTAGTCTAGACTAGCTGACGGTTTGTAACCAAGGAAGAGTATAACATTTAATGTCCTTATTTTTAGGAAGGGGTCATGACTACATCATACCCCTCTTCAGTTACCAAGAGAAGCTAGATGTTGTCTCAGAACCCACAGAAAAAATACGTACATGACAGGAATATCCTGTTGACATTGAAAAAACAAGAATTTCATTATCTGGAACATCTATTACAATTATCTTTCATTTTTCGTTTGTCTTATGTTCACCTGTCTGAAAAAGACAATCGGCGCCATTGAAATGATGTTTTTATTGCCAATCTTGTTTTGCTTATTGAATTAAACCTACTTTTTTTAATTCCACAAACAAGAGCATTAAAGATCTGGTTTTCCTTACCCACAAGGCTTTGAAATAGAACGTTCAGCATCTTTTCTAAAGAATGTCCTTTCTCATTTTTGTTTCAATTTTCCTTGCTGATGCGTTTCTTTTTTTTTTTATATCACATCGGGCTCACCTGAGGTCCCCCACAGGCGGAGCGGCGTAGGGAATCCCCTTGAAGGTGTAGATCCGGTCAAACACAGCGCCCCCTATGAACGAGGTTGGTAACTCCACCCCGTTCACTTCTCCATACTTGGTGGGGACCACAACTCCGCCTGGACGGGTGAGAATTTCGCATCGAAGTTCATCAATAAATAGATAGATAAATATGAATATGTCTCTGTCTCTGTCTGTTCCTCTGCCTCACTATGGCGCGCCAACAGTATGCCCCCCCCCCTCTCTCTATCGATATATATATATATATATATATATATATATATATATATATATATATATATATATATGTGGGAAGGGGGGTATATAAACAACGTGGAAACAGTTGTGTCTTTACTACAAGTTAAACACAAGATGCCTTTGTTATGTAATATAAGGCTGCCTTGTACTTTGGTCCCTAAACACACAGCATGGTCGTTTGGATTCTTCATGCATGGCTTCGCTGTACAGTACATTTATCAGGCTACAGAAACTAGTAGATATAAGCATGCAATGCACTGTCGTACTGGGTAATAAAATGCACTGATATGTTGTGATCATACAAAATAAATCCCTATCCACCTGCGAGCCCCAGCAGCGCCGCCAAGATGACCACGTCCGCGACACCTGAGGTTTTACCTGTACGCAGGCCCATCGTGTATCTTGTTGTGCCGCCAACAAATGTGGACTTTGTTCGCTAAGTGCCCTTCTGAGTTTTGTAAACGTAAACAAGCTCTGGTCACTGACAAACAGGTAGTGGATTCTACCTGAAACGCCTGACAGCTTCTAAAATCATATCCAGTCGCTATTTGGCAAGCTCCGGTGTTATTTGTCAATTTCAGCATCAGGCATTCGCTAACTTGGCATCCATGGTAATACTAGCACTGGCCAGACTCTCTTCCGGGTAGATGAAGCTTTCAGCCGCCAGCGTAGATCGAATAGTGCGAGCTGCTATATGATTCGAGTGCGTTTATTTTGGCCATTTCTGTTACTGAAAGAGTCTCTGAAAGGAAGGCAGTGTCGGGGCTGTGTGTACATCAGGCCGTGGTAGACCCAGATATTGGGTCCACGGTCGGGTAGGCAGGGCTCTTCAAAACAGTAACACGCTATATAGAGCCGAAGGCACACAACGGGAAGCCTCGGACAGCTCAACTTATCTCCAAGCAAATAATACTACGGTAGCATAAGATATTAGTAGTATCAAAGCTGGCAAAGGAGTGTGCATACTCCTAGGCCAGGTCAGGTCAGGTCGAGACTATGCTCACCTGGCGAGTCAGTCTGTAAGTTATGAAGGACATTTTCGGCAGCAATATTTACCGCCGCTATCCTCTCGACCACTGCGTGATTTCGCATTTTTTTCAGGAGAAACATATGCTTGATTCTATGGCAATTTTGAGATGGGATATGGGGACTTTTTGATGATCAAATCGTGGTAATGACACCAGCTTTACAAGTGGCTTCCGGTATTGCATTCTCTAACATTTGACGACAACTTTTCAAAATAAGAATGACTCACTGTTAAGTCAGCATTTACCACTCAGGCACTGCATGCTTAATTAACCATATATATGATTTACAAGTCCAGTTTTGTTGCTATTTCATGCCCGAATATGGTAAACTCTTTGGGACCTGCGCTGAGCGGCAAGTATTTGGTAGGGACCGTGTTGACCATATATGGTCATCTCGCCTTCAAGCACCGAGCGTGCTACAGGTCATTTACCCAAGGTCGCTGAGATCGATCTTCCAAGCTGCTGATTTCAATACAACACTGCGTTTAACAATTCAGAATAATTTGTGCCATTCATATCTACAGCATTCAATACCTATATGTTTGCCAAAGGGAGAAAAATTCTTCAAACGGAAATGGGAAAAAATGAAAGCAAAGAAGTCTAAAACTCTTCAAGAGCAAACTTAAAACACTAAACTGCCACGGTTCAATTCACATGACCCCGGCTCTTGTCAGCGTTTGTTAGCACACAGGTGAATGAATACCTGACGCTCGCGGTTGAATCATAGAGGTAACCAGCTCGGTTTGGTAAATGACATCATCCAAATCTTCTGTTTAGCATCGAGCAAACGTATAAAAGGGCTCTTCCCGAGCAGAGTCCACATTTGTTAGAGACAAACAAACACTCAGAGACACGATGGGCCGGCGTGCAGGTATTACCTCAGGTGTCGGGGACGTGGTCGTCTTGGCGGCGCTGCTGGGGCTCGCAGGTGGGTTGGACATGATTTTGTACATGATTCCAGTGCATTTAATATTTAGCTCCTCAGTGTGGCAACACTTTACAGTTGCCGTGATCATCAGCCTATAATTTATAAACACCGGTATGTCCGATTTGGAGATTGTCCACGGCCGGTCGCGAAAGACATGTCTCGACAACGAACATTTGTAGCAAAAACTTCTGACATTCAAGCGTGTGTAAGTTGGTGGTGTGTGTGCAGCGTTACTTGGCTTTACTACTTGGTTTTTAAATCGCTGCATTTCAGTCCATTTTGCTCCCAAATGCATCGCACACTTACATGTACTAGTTTCTATCGTCTTACTATGGCAAATGTACAACACAACCATGGACATCCCGGACAACCCAAACGCGAGTTACATGGTAGCCGGTTGTCACCTCCATGGATGTATGTTTTGGGTGTGTCTGAGTGTGTGTAAACATTATGTTTACCTGATCCGGATATTTGATGCAAGCATGGCTTGAGAAGTTCTGGATGAATTGCGATGATATTTGGAAAGTGGGTAGGTGTTAGGTCAGGGTTGATTGCAGTCCTGACAGCCGACCATGGTACTGTAGCAATACTGACGGTTTTTGTATCTTTTGTCTTGGACATGCTGTGGTTTTCACTCATATGTAACAACGTGGTGATCACGGCTTGTACACCTTGCAAACAGATGTTCGACTCGTAGGGCTAGCGAAACACACTCATAGGCCGGCTTCACTCCTCTGCCAGCGTTTGATACTATCTTATGTTACCGTGAGATCTGCTTGGAGATTATTAATCTGCAAGGACATCTACCGATGGCAGACAGGCAGTATCTATGGGGCGAAACACCGGGAGGGGATGCTTGGATTTTAAGAATGGCTCGACGTATAAGCAGGGCGAAAATTCAATTATAAACTGGGTCAAAATTCAATTGTTGGTTGTAAAACAGATTAAATGTGTGTACTTCTTTTATCTGTCCTCGTGGTGTTGACGCCCCACTATGTATGGAGACGCCAAGTAACGCAGATTATTAATCGATCAATTGATAAATCTTTATTGGTGAACATTGGTGCAAACTATGACACTTGTCACCCGTCCAGGCGGAGTTGTGGTCCCCACCACGTATGGAAAAGTGAACGGGGTGGAGTTACCGACCTCGTTCATAGGGGGGGCTGTGTTTGACCGGATCTACACCTTCAAGGGGATTCCCTACGCCGCTCCGCCTGTGGGGGACCTCAGGTGAGTCTGTGGCAGTGCATGAAAGAAACACTTCTATTACTATATGCTGTACTTTATCCATCCGATTAAGCTAAAGGGGTTGTCGCGGAGAGATGAAGTCACCATTCTACAGCCAGGTGCGTGTGTAACCTCCCGACACCTAGCAGTGAACGGAGGGTCTCTGCCACTAGCCGCCATAATGGACCATTTTGCGTTTTTTTTTCTTCTGCTCAGAACACTTTTTGCTGATGACTTCGGCTGCCACCGGCCCATATGTCGGCAGCACAAGCGACCCAGTACAAAAAGACGTAGCCAGCAAAAGTGCATTATATCACCCCACCCCCTTCCAAAGACCAGAGACTGCTATAGAGGTTACTCTGCTACCCCCTCCACTCATCTGCAGTGTGATGTCCCTCTGGTCCTAGCACCTGAGTATCTGGTAGTGTTAAGGTAAACGTAACAAATTTCCCGCCTCCCCAGATGGCG
>NC_049985.1:1272015-1320753 GCF_000003815.2 Branchiostoma floridae | reverse complement strand
GGGGGGGGGGGGTAGTGTGATAAGGAAGAGATCAGGGGAAGGGGTGAAAGAGAAAAATTCTAGCCTTCAGTTGTTTGTGATAAACTTTGTACCAATGTGTTGTTTGTTGTTAACGTTTTTGTTGTTCTTCCGGCCCAGGTCATGGTGTGGTTACACGGAGGAGGTCTGGCGATAGGTAGTGCGGACACCTACCCGGCTGAGATCCCCACGTCACTCAATAACGTCGTCATGGTAACCATAAACTACCGTCTGGGCAACCTGGGCTTCCTGCCGACCCGGGACGCCGAAACGGACGGCAACGTTGCGCTAATGGACATGGTGAGCTTTATGTGCCAACATTAATGATAAAGAGGAAAAAAAAATTGTTGAACCGCTTGCCCAGATTGCGAAGTGACATAGAGAAATCATTATCATTGAACACGAAACCACACACACACACACACACAGACACACACACACACACACACACACACACACACAGACAAACACAGACACACACACACACGCGCGCGCGCATATATATAGATGTATACTTAGCTGTGAATCTGGAAGAGAGTTAAGGTTGTGTAGGACATGTGGTCATCTTGTAGTATTTGCTTGAACATATCGTCGGCGACTATATGAATAGTATACTCCTTTTCACCATAGGCTAAAGCCCTCCAGTGGGTTCAGGCAAACATCCGGAACTTCGGAGGAGATCCCGACAGAGTCACCATCTTCGGCCAGTCCGGCGGAGCCTGGGGGGTCTCCCTGCTCGTCATGTCCCCGGAGACACGAGGGCTGTACCGCCGGGCCATCTCTCAGAGCGGCGTGGCCGGGCTCGGGGCCAGCCGCAGGGGAGACACCACAAAAACGGAGACCCTAGCCGCCTCGCTAAACTGCACCACAACCTCCTTCGATGACATGATGAGCTGCCTACGAAGGTATTTTCTACATCTATATGTATATGTGTTATCAAAGTTCAAGGTGAAACCCTCCCACACCACATGGTGTATAGGGCGACGCCAAGCTCCTTACCCCTCGGGCCACACAGCCCTGGTACCATATTCCGCGGTTGCCATCCTGTAGCAAGTAAAAGATGTGAAGGCACAGATAATACTGCAGTAGGGTGGGCGTTAGGGGTGGGTACCGGTACAGAAAATTCAGGTACAGGTACGGTCCAGGTCCAGAGGATCAGGTCCAGGTCCGGACAAGAAAGACAGTTTTGTAAAGGTACACCGTACCGGTACCCACTCCTAGTGGGCGTGCATCTGCGTGCATGTGAGTTCGGCTAAGATGATCTGCCTGCGGCGGTTTATAATGTTCTACACGTAAAAAGTAGCGTTATAGCGTTATAAGTTTAAGTCCTTCCAACACCGTATCAGTTTATTGTCAAACAATAATCTTTTTTTTTTGCTCGTCCATAGCAAACCAGCCCACGACGTGTTGGAACTTGATGCTCCAGTCCCGATAGTCGGAGGATCTTTCTTACCAGACGCAGACGATCTGTGGGTATGTTTTTTCTATCTAGTCTTGTCTTGTCTTGTGCTATCTCCTGGTCCTGTGTTGTTCAGTTTATAGATGTACCTCACGCGGCAGAGAGTGTCTGTATCGAATGGGACTGTTTGGCGATAGCCGGTGTTGGTTGATGTATGATAATTTAGGGTTTACCATGGCCAAACATCCAACAATATAAGTTAGGTACTCATTTTACCTCATTCGAAAGAGGAAATCTGTATTCTAATGTGTTTTTATTTCCCTCTTGATCCAGGACATTATGTACAAGAAGGAAGTTAACGAGGTAGACTACCTCCTTGGCACCACCGACGGCGAGTTCAGTTACGGGCTGTTGGGCACAGTTCCCGAAGTGACCGCGGACGGTCTGAACAGGACTGTGTTGTCGGCTATTCTGCCGGCCCAACTCAACTTTGTCGCCGCACAATTTCCTGTAAGAGTTACGTTTAGGCCAAACGATGTCTGCTGCTGTTTCCCTGCTTTGTTCAACATAATAACAGATTCTGAGAGGAAAATCTGTTCCTAGGTACACACAACTTTTTCATGGAGTAAATGAAGGCAGATACAAGTTTTTCTCCCAGCCCCCTGTTTTTTTTTCATTTTTTCCTCTTGCCTTTCCCCAGGACGGCGATGTGGACAACATCGTGCAGCCCGTGATAGACCAGTACATGAACCCCGACTCGGACGACCCGATCTACACTCGTGACCGGTTTATCCAGCTGATGACCGACAACAGGTTCACCGCAACAACCGTACTCATGGCGCAGGCTGTGGCAGGTATGTCAGAGACTCTACCGTATGCTCATCTCATCGTCATTTATAGTCCTTTCGATCTTCAAGCAGGTCCTACGGTAGCATTAGATAGTATGACTAGGAGTGAAGCCCACCTAGGAGTATGTTTGGCTACTGGCATGGCGTGGCTGTTGACCCCCTTTGGCCAGCTGTACTCCTTAGTCAGCTATCTTATGCCACTAGTAAACCTGCCTGGATACTAAGCCCTTAGTACTATAGTCGGGTTGGCCGTTGGGTACATCCAAACATACTCTGTCATCATCCTTCCAACCGTCTGTTTTTCTGCTTTCCGGAGGGTCTGATTCAGCTAGGCTGAGTCCTGTCAATTCTCTGATATCAACCCATCTCTTTTCATTTTTCTGTCTACCTCTAACTGTGTTGATTAACGCTAGTTCACCTTTATACGTGGGATAACCTATGTCCGATGTATTTATCAACAGGGTATTTAGAGGTATCAAGTCGACGGAAGGCGATTTTAGATGGCAGTTTCTTCAAAATGTTTGAAAACAGTGTCCGACTTAATACACTAAAATCCCCCATTTTCAAATACAACGGATATAGGTTAACCCACGGAAAAAGGTGAACTAGCGTTAGGTCTGTCTGCTTCATTCTGAAATGTAAACTTTCCGTCCCTCCCTCACAGCGCACGACACTGCCCGGGTCTATCAGTACGAGTTCCAGCATCACACCACGTCGGTTTCCCCGGAAAGACCTTCCTACGCGAAAGCGGACCACGGCGACGACCTGTTCTACATGTTCGGCATCCCGCTCCTGCGTGACGACACCGGCAACTCCTGGAAGTACAGCTTCACCCAGGAGGAGAGGGACCTGAGTCTGGACATGATGGCGTACTGGGTCAACTTCGCCGCTAACGGGTAAGTGGAGATATGTTCTTTGATAGGCGAAAGTCTAATTTTGTCCCACAAATCATACTCTGAAGCAAGATTTAATTAGTAAGAAGTAATTTCCAACACAAAGATTGGACTTTGATTTGGATTTCGACTGTCCATTCCCACTATTTCTCAAGAAAAGATCGCTCCGCCTTGCTATCTAATATTTTTTCGACTTGTTTGTTTAACTATTTCCTCATTTTCTCATCTCATCTCATCTCATCTCACAGAGACCCCAGTGACTCCACCGGTGCAGCGCGCATGCGTAACCTGGTGACCTGGCCACGGTTCATGACGTCATCCCAATCCTACCTGAAGCTGGACGTGACGTCATCTGCTGACGTCAAGCTGCGGGAGTCCAACATGAAGTTTTGGAACGAGGAGGTGCCGAGGCTGATGGGAAAGCAAGTTACCACCGGTGGCGCTGAGAAATACACGTGGAGCTTTTTGCTTGTTGCCGGCGCCTTTTCAGCTGTAGTAAGTTTGCTACAGTAGGGGTGACCTGGTAGTATTTTCATCTGTAGTATGATCTAGTATGTTTGCTACCAGGTAGCATTTTCAGCTGTAGTAAGTTTGCTACAGTAGGGATTACCTTAGCTGTAGTGTAATGTTTGCTATAGTAGGAATAACCTGGGTGAGCATTTTCAGCTGTAGTAGGTTTGCTATTCTCCAAGCAAAGGTTGGGTCGGAGGGATAGTAGTGGTTAGGATTTCTGCTAACATTGTTTACGAGCCGTGACTGTCGCAAAGTAATACAAAAATCATGATATCATATCACAGGTAACTTTCATGACTTAATACAACTAGTGTCGCACTACCAGTGTACAATGTACATACCTGTAATGCTGTATATCATAGTGCTAGTAAGTGGTTTAGATGCAGGGTGTCACATGTATAACGTTATATAGGTTTGAAAACTTTCGCAAATATTTGAATTCTTTCAATATAAACGCCCACTTACTTAGAAATGGCAGCAGACTGTCGAAGTATTTTTCAGTTCTCGTTTTACACTACATTGTCTTTCGTACACTATTCTTGTAATTTAGCTGATAAGTAAGTAGCAGAGGCTGGTATACGTTGTATCTTATTCAGTGAGTGAGCAATAAATATTCTTACAAAACGACTTTTCTTGGTGTGATTTCATTCCACAAAAGCATACTAAGATATTCGAAATCATCCTTTACATACGTAAAGTTTGTAACCCAATGCATATCTAAGCGTTACAGTTGTGCTGAAGTTATAACAGTTACACGTAACGTTATATTGTATCATCTACAGAAACTTACATGACAATGCTATATGAAACTCCGGTCGTGTCAACGAAGTCATCATGTAATTCGCCGGTGATCTATGTTAGCCTAGCCTGGAGTCCAGCCTTGTTAGCTTTCGCCCGTTCCCAAAGATTGCTACCTCACCCTTTGGGAGCGGACCACAGCTAACAAGGCCGGATTCTAGGCTATATCTCTCTTGGCCTTATTATGCGGCAAGTTTATGGTCGTTGTAAAGTCACTTCATCTCGCTAGAGGCCGCCAGTGTACCGAGAAAAGCCTGTCACTTTCGGATCTTTGGTGGAACGTTTAAAAAATACAGTCGATTCATCTCCCAATGCAGACAGGGTATACGAATTATGTATTTAATTCTTGTTCTGTTAATCCTCTTGAGTAGTTCGGATTTGACTGAGATTGAGTCTCTCGCGGCATGCGTACAAAATGGCAATATTGACGCCAAAAGAGGTTCCCGATCGCAGCAAAAGTCTGATGGTATCGTTCCCTGACGCCAGGAGGCAAGCCGGAAAAGAATGCGTCAACAATCGCCTCCTGGCCTCCTTGCATCTGCGGACATTATTTCGGCACAAGAAGAAGAAGAACCAAACATTTCCCTACTCACCTTTCGGGGAGGGGGAGGTGCTTGACACATCTCTGGGGAGGTCAGAGTTCAAGTGCAGTCAGTGATCCATTGGCGTCGCTCGTAACCGAAAATCTGACCTTGAAATTGTCCCGGTGACCTTGTGTGGCGGTAAGCCAGACTGATCCGTTCCACAGGATTAAGATCAGATTTCGCGCCTTCCTCGGGAGTCACCTTCCCGCCTGCCCCGCTGCTAGGGTTACTGTCGTCTGCAGGGTTGCCATGGCGACGCCCGTCTTGGCGGGAAGCAGGAGGTGTCTGCGAGTTGAACCCGGTACCTTGGGTTAAGTACCTGTCATACACACAGCGTGAGAACATACGGAATGGTGTAAGGGTTGTCTAACCTTCATCGACGTACCCTTCCGTCAAGTAAAGTTAGATTGGAGAGGTTAAACACAAACACTTTCTGAGGTGATCTTCTTTTTTTTTAGCTCTGTGTAGCTACGCGTGTTGTGTGTTAATCTGCAGCTGCCTCTATTTTCTTCATTTCTAGTTGCTCATTTCAACTCTTGTAACTCTACTTGGGAGACTGAACTGTTTTTGCATAGTGTCCAGGTGGATCTCTGCAGTGCAGTTTCTGTATGTTCTGCCAGACGGCGCTTCTTTTCTAATGGGTGAAGTCTGCCATCACTGATTGCCTTTTATCCTCTGCAATAACGTTGCATACCTTATTCTTAGTGACAATATTTCATATTACGATCTATGATTAATGATGATATAGATTTAAGAATATGTAAACGTTAGAAATTCCTCCAATGATTGTAAAAGCCCATGCTACACACTCTTGTAATAGGTATATTTGCCTGCCTATAACGTTACAACTGTAGATAGGTTGTCATTATGAAGATCGGATATGCGTTGCTATTTACACATGTTGAAATACTAATAAGCTTACGTCTTGATTTATTATCAGGTCCATTGCCAGATATTATGGCAGCACCCGTGACCTGAATCTTGACCTTACCTTTGACACCACAGGTGCATTGTGCCCTTCAATGAATGTCGTTCCAAGGTCAGGTTCGGTTCGGACAGAATCCAGACGCGGGCCTGCGACTGAACGCTGCGGGTCGGTTTCCCTACAGGCGTGTTATGGTCCGGAATACTGGCTCAAACTTAGCGGAATCCTGATCCAATCTTAGCTTAACTTCAAGGTCAAAGCCTAGGGTGTGGGAGTTTTCTTTTACACGACCGTGAGTAATGTCTCTCGCCTAACTTACGAGTAGTGCAAACGAAAACTCTAATAGGGTCTTATACTAACCCGATGAAATCATTCTCGGAGGTCAAACTCTAGATCTATATATAGACTAAGGTACTAGTATATTTTTGCTTGGAAGTCCCAGGAGGATTTGGACATAGAATGCCAAGAAACGTTTCACCTTCAATTCAGGAGTTACCTAACAACCTATAAGTAAGGGGGGTCTGGAATCCTTGAACGATTCAATTTATTATCTGCTATGTCTACGTCGATAAAGCACATGCCTACTTCAATAAAGGTTAGGCTTCAAGGCACTACGCACGTGTAATACAAATCAAGCAACTAGATATATATTCTCGAAAAGTCACAAAGGTCTTTGACAATATACTTTTCATTCGCCAAACCTGCCCGGTCGTGCCCCGGATTGGAAGCATAACTGAGTGAGAATGTGAGACACTGGGTTCCTTGATTTATATTATCGTGCATTGCGTAATTTTAGCTACTATCAAACAATGATCACATCATAACACAACACCGCTATTGGTCATGTAACGTTTATTTTTGGTGTAAGTAAAAAAAACATTTGAAGCAGAACTAGTATTCTTCAAGTGGCACTTGTAGACCCAAAAATAACATCTGAGCTTCCAAAATTTACACAATACAGCGTGCCACATATAAAAAGTACACTTCTCTCGAAAGTGGTTCTTAAGCTATGCGTACTAGATCTGCTAGGACTTACACTTGGCACTATCCTAAACAAGCGTCAATCTCATTAAACTTTGAATACATTATGTACAGTTCGTCATGTTAAACCTTTGGATAAAAGTTTTTAGAAAAACGTCGTAATAACTTATACGTATTAAACATTGCAATGGAATGTTATTTGTCACAATAGATCTAACATTCGTACATTCACTTGATATGTACATTGAAGAGAATTCATTAAAAATACCAGGAATAGATCAATAGTTTTTGTAGTATTGATACGTTATCGAACCATCGTCAAAATAGCAGGATCTGCTAAGCGGTGCGTACGTTCATTACATGGGAGTAAAATTTCCATGATTTTCGAGAAAGTGATTAAATCTAGTGGTGAAAAAGACAATCATAATATCAATACTCTGTTCATCAAGTATCAAAAGTCAAAGCCTCTTTCTCTGGAAGATAACATACATACAAAACAACATTAGCAACTTTTCTTACATAAACATTTTTTGCCTGTACATTTGATACAAAGTTTCACAGCGGTAGAGTTCATATTCTAAGCTCCTGCTCGGAGCCTGTAGGCGACGGCACTCTCGTCATGAACGTAGAGGAGTAAGCGGAGCGGCGGTGAGGCGTGCTCGCGCCAGAGTTCGGCCCCGTAACTAGGGGCGACACGGAGGGAGACCTCGTCGCTAGGGGCGACAGTGACGGGGAGAAACTAGGTGTTAACGCCGGCGACGTGAAGGTCGACTCGTGGCTGATAGGCGAGCGGGGTAGAGACGATATGGACGTAGCTTGGCTCGTTCTGGATGAACCGCCTAGCGCGATCGGAGCTATTGTTGAAACGGAACTCTGCGGTAGGTTTGTGATAAGAGGTGGAGGGTGAGTTCTTACTTTCGGCGTGAACGCCGACTTCGGGTGGTGGATCTGCCGCTTCGCGACAGTCTCGTCCTTGAGTTTCGCGATCTCAAGAAACACGTCAGCCATGGGCTGATACTGCGGACCCCAGTCCAGCAGATAGTCCCAGTTATAACTTCCTCTAAGCTCCTCCTCACTCGCTACTATGGAGCTGAGCGAACCCGCGACTGAGGGCTGCCCGTCGTCGATGAGCACGAAGTCCCGCGTGCCGTCCATGATGGCCTCGTTCTCCTCCATGCCGACCTCGTGCAGCTTCTGGTGGATGAGGTTCCCGATGTCCATGTCGCCACCTGCCTCACCTCCCCCCTCGTCCCGGAACACGTGCATGCTCTCCACGCTCTTGCTGATCATGGTGTTGATTTGCGAGCCCTGGTTGGACGTCACGGCCAGCCGGGAGATCAGGTCCGCAGTGTCTTTAACGGACATTTCCGACATCGCGTCCTCGTCGTGCTGTATGCCCGAGTCGGGAATCTCACGGACCTTGTGCTGATCGGAGTTGGGGGAGATGGAGGCAGGTGTTTCGTTTATCTTTCGGATTTCTTCGTCTTCATCGACTTCTGAGGAGCCTCGTCCGCTCGACTGTGAGTTGTTGGAGTGCTCTGATATGTCCGTCCTGGTAAGAGTTCCCATATCGGCGGAGTTATCCGCGGTGGCGAAGGAAGGATGCCCCTTGAACATCCTGAGCTGCTGGCTTTGCTTCTGGCTGCCGTCCCTGCCGAAGGAGTGCGTGTTCTGCACCACGACCGTGTCGAACGATCCATCGAACGACGTGGGCGGCGGCCTCTGCTTCCTTCTCTTGAACTTCAGCACGATCAGGACCACGCAGAGGATGACGGCAATGAGCGCGAAGATGAGGATCAGAGCGAGGGACAGTGGCGTAAGCGGGGATAATGCACTCTGCGCTGATGGGTTGCAACCCGGACAGCTCCTGTCAATTTTCACTGATATAGCCTTCTGTTCGCTCAGAGAGCCGGGTCTCCCCGAGCTGGCCTCCACGATCAGATTAATCTGGTCTTCGTTCTCGGCTTGTCTGCGTTTGCGACGGGATGGGTCGGTCACCGTGTTGCCTTCCAGCAGGCTGGCTTTCACCGTGATCACGCCGGATTCGTTGATGGCGAACTTGTCGTTCCTGATCGAGTACGAGACGATTCCGTCGGGCCCTCCGTCTGCGTCAGTGGCCTCGACCTGCCCAACGAAGGTGCCGACATCTGCGTTAGCTATGACGGTGAAGATGTAGTTGTCCTGGGTGAAAACAGGTGGGAATTCGTCCACACTCTGAATGGACACCCCCACCTGTACGTCTGTAGAGAGTCCGCCTGTGTCGGTGGCTCGGATGTAGAACCCGTACGTATTCTGCGTCTCGTAGTCGAAAACCTCCCTGGTTCGGACCTCGCCCGTGCTGGAGTCGATCTCGAAAGCGTCCTTCCCTTGCGCGACATCGCTGGTACCGTCGTTGGTCACGTCCCGATCGAGTATGACGTACGACAGGGTTCCGTAAATGCCCGCGTCTTTGTCCCGCGCTTCTGCGGTGAACACCAAGGTTCCCACCGGCCGTCCCTCCGGCACATCCTCCAGATACATCAGCACGGGGAAGTCGGGCGGGTTGTCGTTCTCGTCGATCAGGTTAATCAAGACAGACGTGATGGTGTGTTTGGCGCCGTCCGAGGTGCTGTCTTTCGCACGGATCGTCAGGTTGTGCTGCGCGACTGTGTCGTAGTCCAGAGGGTTCGCAACCGTTATGACACCGCTCTGAGAATTGATGGCAAAAAGGCTGTCGTCATTTCCAGAAGTGATCTCGTAGTGGATGTCCGCATTCGGACCCGAGTCTGCGTCGAAGGCGAACACACGAACGACAAACGCACCAATGACAGCTTCCTCGCTGATCTGAGCAACGTACTGAGTAGAGTTGAAGATTGGAGAGTGGTCGTTCACATCGTCGACTAGCACATACACCGTGACCGTGCTGTTCCTCTCCGGCGTTCCACGATCGCTAGCTAGCACTCGGAGCGTGTACATCGGGACCTCCTCACGGTCAATAGCCTGGAACAGGATTATCTTCCCCATGTACTGGTCAGAATTCGGGCTCGGCTCGATGGTTTCGATCTGAAACTTCCCGTCCTCGTTGCCCTGCACGATGCCGAAGTGGATGTTGCTGTTGTCATGCGATTGGTCGGCGTCCGTGGCTGTAACCGTGGCAACAGTGGTCCCGCGCGGGGCGGCCTCGCTGACGTGTTCCTCGTACTGCCCGGCCGTGAACTGCGGGGCGTGGTTGTTGATGTCGTTGACCTGGATTCGGACCGCGACGACGGAAGCTAGGGACGGAACTCCGTGATCGCGAGCTTCGATGACCAGCTGGATGGTGGACTGCATGCGGTTGATCTCAATGGTCTTGTTGGTGAAGATCGTGCCTATAGATAAATCAACATAAAGAAAGTGGTGTAAGATTCATGAAACCAATACATTGTAGGGTAATTGAAACTGAGTTGATGAATACAATTTGGAAGAATAGAGAGTAAACAAATATAAACAGGTGGATTCTGTGTGATGTTTCCATTCTACTTAGCAAGCAAGATTGCAAATGAAAACAACATTTTGTATAGACTTCAAAACAGCTCTCACACAGTTTGACCTCTGATATCATATACAGCAAGTTCAAATGTGACTCTAGAAATTACAACAATACTGGTAACAAATTACGACTTGTGTCATGACGAAGTTTTTTTCTTTTCCATACGTAGAGCAGACTTACCGTTTCTGGGATCCACGTAGAACCCTTCCACGGGTGCCACCGTCATACTGTAGGTGATTTCTGCATTACTACCAGCATCCCTGTCTGTGGCTGTTACTGTCGCCACTGAGTAGTGGGGAGGGACCATCTCTGCTATGTCCACCTAACGAACAACACACAAAACTGTTAGAACATCCATTGATACACACATACACATATATATACAGTGTACTGCTATATGTAAATACTTAAATGTTTGGGACCAAACCTGTAAGCAACCAAACCTGCAGGACAATATGAGCCATTCAGTATTATCCTGAGGAAGCTGATAGACGGTCATTAAAATGTCTAGAAATAAAACAACTTTATTCAAGACTTTCAGAAACACATACATTTGGTCTAACCTCACATTTCCACAAAGGGGATTTTGGGGAACGAAAAGTACGATATAAAAGAAAACACAAAACGGACCCAAAATAATTCAACAGCATGTCTTGTGCATATTTATTGCCATAAATATAATTTTTCGTTTCTGAGAAAAAAATTAGCAGCTTGGTTGGGCCCCAGGTAGGAAATGTGATGTAGGTCTTACTTGACTTTATCGGAAGGAGGATATATTGCTCTACACACCTGGTAAGTCTGCTGGTCGAAGACAGGCGGGTTGTCGTTCTCATCGAGGACATTGATCTCCACATTGGTCTGGTCCGTGTGCACCTCATCCGAAGCCATGATGGTGATGATGTAACTCTGCACGGACTCTCGGTCAAGCGGCTGGGCTAGCGTTACCTGGTGGGGAGACACAGAGGAATGTCAGAAACAGGCTCACTAAGGACATGAGAATCTTTGGGTTGCTTGGACTTTGAACCTTGAGCGTGGACATCAGGGATGTCATCGCGGGTCACAATGGACTTACTTGCACCATCTAGTGCAAGAAGGATTTTAACTTGAACTTTATCTATGACCTTATGTTATGATTTCTTGACTTTGAGTTGTTACTGTTATTTGAGTATGAGTTTATTCTCATGAGTTCTTTTCTTGATTCATTGATCTTGAATGGATACATACTACTTTATGTCGTATTATTGCTAATTTATCATTTATGCAATCCTACGTCAGCATGATTTTCTTGTTTCTTGATTTGTTATGACTTTATATGGGCTCCTTTGGAAATCAGTTAAAACTAACTGAAGGGACCACCCTAAAGATTTAAAAGATGCATGAATAAATAAATAAAAATAAATACTGTAATTCACTTTGTCTTCTCGGTACCAAACTTTCATAGTTTGAGAAAATCTAACTTGTTCTCGGAACTAAATGTTCACTGTCGAGGCAAGTGCACATAAAAAAAGGCTGTGAATTATTTGTTATCAGTAATGATAAGTTCACGTTACAGTTGTCACCGTGAAAACGGTGAACATAACAGTACAAAAAATGTACATTGAAAAAATCAGGAATTACAGTATCTCACCTTTCCACTGTATCGGTCGATGCTGAACACTCCCCCTGGGTTCCCGTGGGTGGTGAAGGTGTAGGTGATGGTCGGGTCCGTGTCAATGTCATTTGCTGTCACCAGCGCAAGCTCACTGCCGACCTCCGCACCTAAGGAATGGGAGGATAAAGATTTGTCAAAGGTTGTAGCTATAAGCCATGAAAGTATTAAGCGAACGTAAATGCTGATGTAGATTTTGCGCATTGTTGTTTAAAGGCTTGGTGCAACAAGGAAAAGCATTATTTCTAACTAAATCTTGGATTACTTGGTTTGACTTTTCTTTTTTGTAATCACATATTCTTTACTCAATACACCTTCTGAAGTTGAACATAAAAACCAGACTTACCTAAATTTCATTTTCCAAACCTATTTCCAGTCTTTGTCAAGGAATGAACAATCCATCGCTACATGGAGGTCACGTTATTTGCTCATTACTTAACGAAGACAGTCCAAAATTTGAGTAAGTTGGAAACTATAGTTCAACCCTTATTCAGTCTGATTTCTAGCAACACAGATGAAGTTACAAGCTGAACCTACCTTCCAGCACGTTGACGGGCGGGTAGGGTTCCGGAAACGTAGGGCGGTTGTCGTTGATGTCCACCACACTGATGCGGAGGGTGGCGGACCCCGTGAGGCGGGGCGTCCCCTTGTCGACGGCACGCAGCTCCAGCCTGTAGCTGTCCCGAACCTCCCGGTCCATCCGCACGTTGGTGGAGATGATTCCGCGATCCCTGTCAATCACGAAGGCGTTGTCGTGGTTACCGCTCACGATGGAATACTGGACCTCCGAGTTTGTGCCGCTGTCTGCATCAGTCGCTGAGACCTGCAGTAAGTAACAAAAACATGATCATAAATTTCATAATCATAAACTACCCAAGGAAATAACTCAGGACACCAGTAAAATCTGGCGCTTGGGAACAGGTTCGGTAAATATGTGTTGTTCTGTTTATCTTCAAAGCTAAGCACTAGCTTCTGCTCTCTTCGGAGGAAATCTACCTTAAGCATATTAAAAAATTTTCTTTGTGTTTCTTACCTGGATGACAAACATCCCCCTGTCGTTGCCCTCCCACACAGACGTGGTGTACCGGTCTTGATCGAAGCGCGGCGCATTGTCGTTCTCATCCCTCAAGTTCACCCAGACCGTAGCGTAGCCGTACAGCGAAGGTGTTGTGGCCTGCGCCGTGACGATTAGCCGGACGCGCTGCGCCGTCTCGAAGTCCAGATTTGTTGAGTCCTTCACCGTGATCAGGCCGGACGTGGGGTTGATCTCGAACGATTCATCGTCGTTTCCGCTTGCAAAACTGTACGTGACAGAGGCGGGCTGTCCGTCCTCGCGTGAGGCACTGACGGAAATGATGTCGGTGTTTGCGATGGCGTTTTCGGAGATGTAGGCGCTGTAGGTCCCGTTGTCGAAGCGCAGGGTGGTCATACTGGAGTCGCTCATGGTGATCACTACAAGACCTGGGAAAAAAGAGACAACAGGACTTGAAATTCATTTTTGGAGTAGGTACACTGGTGCACAACATAAAATAAGTAGAATATCAGCAAGACCTGATTACACATTACTTGCTGCCTCTCTTCAGGGCTTCAGCCTCAACAATTGAGATGTTTTAACAATTGCTACAACAAACTTATTTTCATCATTTTTCCTGACATGGCAAGAATAGGGAAGGGCCCTAAAGACTCCAGAAGCACCGAGGTTCTGGAGGTAGCAAACAGCCATGAAATACTGCGAAAAACTTGATAAAGCAGTTGCTGAAGACGTGATATGTTCAAAACTTGTTTCAATTTACCATTATATTACAAAGGATATGACAGCATGGCAGTACAACACCTGTAGCCAGAAAATACCTACTCATCCTAAGAAAATGTTAACAGCTGAAAAAATAACTATCTTAAGAAGACCGACATCTTACCTGTAGAGCTCTTTGCAGGTGATCCTTGGTCCTCGGCGATGACCTGCAGCCGGAAGATGTTGGCGCTGTCGCCAACAAGGCTGACCTGGGTGGTGATGATCCCGCTCTGCGGACCAATGTTGAACTTCTGCGAGTTGGCGTTGGAGCTGTCAAACCTTGTAGGGGGGAATCAAAGATATATTGAGATTTACATCTATTAAGGTTAGACATAAAAAGAAAACATGTTCTACATCTGTATTTGTATCCATATAGCTGGTATAACCGTACTTCAGCGTAACACACCAGCTTCTCAGGTACGTAACTCCTTGAGCAGTGGATCATAAGTTGCTTAGGGATAGTGGCTACCTACATTAAGTGATGTCACAGAAGCAGTAGGTTGTCCATTCTTTGAATGGAGTTGATCCATCTAAAATTAGGGAAGTCCTATTGTTGTGTTGGGAACTACAGTTTAATTTTATTCAGAACAAAACACTAAATAGTATCAGAATTGTTACCTGTAAAGAATTTCAGCATTTGATCCCGTGTCTTTGTCTTCTGCAGTCACAGTCACGACCTGCTGGTTGACTCCAATGTTCCGTTCAATGGTGGTCTCAAACGGCACTTGGGTGAAAACGGGCGCATTGTCGTTAACATCGCTGATGTCCACCGTGACACGGACATTGGAGGTGCGCGGTCCGAAGGGACCGCGGTCGGAGGCGTAGGCGTCAAAACTGTACACGGACTGCTTTTCACGATCCAGGAGTCTAAAAAGGAAAAGCAAGTAGTGGAAAGTTAGCAACATTTTCTGATAATAACACAACATACCCAACCACAAGACAAAAGAAATTCATGTTTTTTTATCAACATCATAATTCTGTTACTCAAATGCAATAGGAAGGAGGTTTACACGTTCTTCTGCTAACAGTACAATGAAACATTAACTAACGGATTAGGGACAAGAAATGAAATTTTGGCAAAGATCTGGTTTCATCTCTCCTGAGCTTCTTCTAGCTTAGGGTTTCAGGCCTCAACTAGATAAGATACTAATAATTATCTCAAAGAAAGGATCTTATCTGGTCATATCTGCACAAAAAAACTAACAACAAAACAATAACAAATTAAAGTACCCACCTGGTAGTTGTGATGATGCCGGAGGTGTTGTCTATGCGGAACATCCCGTTGGTCTCGTTGCTAAGGAAATAGAACACCTCTCCGTTGACCCCTTCGTCTCGGTCCTGAGCGGTCACACGGATCACCGTGCTGCCCACTGACACATCCTCCTGAAGGAGTGAAGGAACGAATGAATGGATGAATGGTTGGTTCATTGGAGTGAAAACACGTAACAGTTCAAGACTTAATTCTGGACATTAGGGCTGTGTACCTAAAGAAATTTTAGGTACAGGTACAGGTACAGGTACACAGGTTTAGGTACAGGTCTGGACCTTTACCTGTACCTAAACAAATTTGATCAATTATCTGTAAGTTATAAATGTAGCCAACTGTCTTTTTTAGAGAAAAATTGTCACCTTTGTATGAGGATTTAGATATTTGAACCTCAAAACAAAGTTTTATTGATTTTCAACTGCAAGATTATCACAATTGTCATCTTTGATTTGGAATTTATGTATCTGTAGCCTTTAAAAGTGGTGTCCTCAAGTGCTTTAGTGTGTTTAGGTACAGGTACAGGTACACAGATGTTTAGGTCCGGACCTGTACCTAAACAATTTTTCAGGTACGGTACAGGTACGGGTATTTAGGTACACAGCCCTACTGGACATTCAATCTGTTTCTTTAACCGAAAGTTGCTGTTTGGGTACCGTACCAAATCTCTATCAATTACAAAGTTTAACATCAGAACTTGTATGATTCTGCTGTGGATACATTACAGAGTAAAGAGGATCTGCATGTGGAATCCTGGCTGATCTGTTTGAGGAAACGAAAAATAGAAACTTTTTAAGGTATAATTGTACACTTGGGTGAAAACGGACACATACTGACCCACAACTATTCTCTTTATGTCTTGTGTAGTTTGGTGTCTTTTATATATCATACTTTTCTTTCCTAAAAGCTGCCTTGCTACTTTTCTTTCCTAAACGCGTCCTGGCTGGGCCCGTTTGGAAATGTGAGGTAGGTATATACTTTGTGTAACAACTGAACTGGCCTTTCTACTGACCTGTATAGTCTGCTGGTAGGATGGATCGGTGAAGATGGGGTTGTTGTCGTTCTCGTCTGACACGGCTACGGTGATGTTGGTGGTGCTGGTGCGGGGCGCGTCTGTGTTGTCGTGGGCCTGGACGATCAGGTGGTACAGCGGAACCGTCTCCCGGTCCAGAGCCTGGTCAGAGATCACCGACAGCTCGCCCGTAACCGCGTCCACCGCAAACTTACCCCCGACGTTTCCATCTGAGGATGGAGACAAAGAGGTTTGAATATTACAAACTATATTCAAAATCATAAATCTTAATACAGTTCTGTAGATGAAGACAAATTGACTTTGGTACTGATTGGTCTATTTGAGAGGATATCTAAAATGATATGGTACTGAAACCATCAGAATCACATGTACAAATTCTTAGAAGCATCTACAAATCTGAGGATGGAGACAAAGATATTTGAAATTTGAAAACTATATCTATTTACTTCTCCCAATAGGTTAACATCTGTAGATGAGGACATGAGAACAGTGCTGATTTGGTCCATTTGAAACTTACCCGACATTTCGAACAAAACAAAGATATCTGGACATGCCAAACCATATTCAAAACAAACTATGACCATGATTTGGTCCACATGAGAAGATAGCTCTAAAACATCATAATCATTTGTAGATATGGACAAAGAAAATCAATGTATGAATATGCATCACTCCAGCATTCTTCACATCCTTTCTGATATCTTATCATCTACTTAAGTATAAACAAACAAACAGTTTTCATCTGTTGATAAAAGTTTGCCATCAGGTGTATTGAAAGAATTGAAAACCCTTCTAAACAGAGCTTATTGTTCTGATAAAAAAGATTATAGTTTGTAAACAAAGCTTATACTCAGTTAACAGTTAGTCTTAGTGCTAACAAAAATAATACATCTGTCTTCCAGACAAAGAAGAAGAAACAAAAAAAGTATTATGTTTAAACAATTGCAAGCAAAGAATACTAATACCCCACAATCTAGACAATCATGCTCTATTCTGCACCAAAAACGTACAAACTTTTACTTACTAGTTTAAGGAATCAAGACAATAGCCAAAAAAAGATCTCGTACCGATTATCTCATATCTGACTTGTCCGTTGGTCCCGATGTCTGCGTCGTACGCCACGACAGTGTGGATGACCCCGTAGTTCGGCTGGTTCTCTGGTACGGTCATCATGTACTCTGCGTCTTTGAACACCGGCGCGTGGTCGTTGGTGTCGAGAACGCTCACCACCACCGAGGTGAAGCCGAACCGTGAGGGGTAGGCTCCGTCTCGAGCATACGCTGTAGAAGGAAGAAAAAAACAGCACAGGTTATACTCATGTTTACAATCCAAGACTTCATTCCCTTTGTAAGTTTGTTCATACAGTTTTGCAATGAGTTTTACAGCCGCATAGACAAAAATAGCAGCTTTGAAGATGGCAAGGCTGCACATAGAGAACGGTAGAAACACAAAGGCACACAATAATCAGACACACACACACACACAGATTGAGGAGGGGGGGGGAGATGCCTCCATCACTTAAGCCATTATCTTTAACTGGATCTTTGCGATATTTGGTATGACTATTGCTTTAATTTCACAGGAGCTTTGAAAACAAGCAAACCATACATACATGCACAAAGAGAGACAAGAAGATAAACCTCAAAACGTCAATTGTGTAACAGTTGTGTGTAACAGTTATGTGTAACAGTTGTGTTCCAGAAAAAACATCTTCAATTTTTCCATCCTTACAGCATGTACCCTGTGACATCACACTAGCTAAGACAGTCTAATCTCCCAGGACCTTCCGGTATGCGTAACTCAAGTCTCAGGCACTTTGTCTGCACTAAACACCGATGAAAGACGGCAAAACATTTAGGGTTGATCTGTGCCACCCACTGCAGTCTGGGCACACATAAATATTCCAGAGTTTAGGACTCATGAGTTTAAGCTAATGATAAGGGAGGTTGTTTATAGGATACATATCTGCCAGGCCTGGTTGGAGTGAAGACTGGAACGTTATATGAGTCGGTGTTGAAGAAAACAAGAAGTCGGAAAGTGATCTATGTACACTCAGTACCACCCACCTTACTATATACCCATATAAGAATTCAAAATGGGTCTTCTTTAATGATAAGCAAGATTGTTCATAGTCATAGAATAAATATCCACAAGGCCTGGTTGGAGTGAAGACTGGAACGTTATATGAGTCGGTGTTGAAGAAAACAAGTCTTAGAGGTCGGAAAGTGATCAATGTACATGTAACGTTCAGTCTAAAATGTACCACCCACCTTACTGGCCCATGAAAAAATTCAGGATCGGTCTTGGTTAATGATAAGCAAGGTTGTTTATTGGATACATATCTGCAAGGCCTGGTTGGAGTGAAACCTTGAAGGTTACACTAGTGTTTAACAAAGGCAGAGGTTTGAATGTGAGGGAACATTTAGATTTCCATGTGCCACCCACCTTACTAGACGTTCATAAATTTACTGAGATTTAAGTAAGAGTTTAGTTAACGACAAACAAGGAAGTTGACCATATAAACATCCTCAATTACTGTATGATAGTTAAGATTTTTTAAAAGCTGATGTGAAATGGGACCCTGAAAGCGATGGAATATTTTGACTTTCATGATCTACCAACCTCAAAAGTCTAGCTATTTTAATGACAAGCAATATGCAGTTTATAGGACAACTACACTCACAGACAACCATGATTTAAGATTCAAATATCATACAAGCTGATGTTGACTAAAACCAGTAGCAGGACAGTGTCTTTTGTTAGTACCACCCAACTCACAGGACCTTCATAAATATTCTCAAATTTAGGAGAAGGTTAACAGATAATGATAAACAATTTAGTTTTTTATGGGATGCTTGTCGAAAACGGAAGTCTCGGATGTTATACTAGCTGAGATTGAATAAAAGCAGAGGCTAGAAAGCATTAAAGCATCTAGACATTTAAGTACCAACCTTTTCTACAGACCCTTCGTAAATTTTCAAGAATTTAGGACATACATGTGTACATATTTTCAACTAAAGCCTCTAATGTTAATACTGTAATTCACTTTGTCTTCTCGGTACGAAACGTTCACGGTCTGAGAAAATCTATCTTGTTCTCGGAACTTAACGTTCACTGTCGCGGCAAGTGCGCATTAAAAAAGTCTATGGATTTTTTGTTATCAGTAATGATAAGTTCACGTTACAGTCGTCACCGTGAAAACCGTGAACATAACAGTACGTTGAAAAAATCAGGAATTACAGTATACAAGCTGGGGCTGAATGTGAGCAGTAGCCGGAAAGTTGTGTATATCCGAGATCACTATCTCTCAGAGAAGATACATTAAATCTGTTGTCCTGTCTAGTTTACCAGACAACTGTTTACACCAAACATCGGAGTAGGAATAGCCAGGATTCCAGAAGGCAGGGAGGTAGAATATTCCCATGGGTTCCCATGGTTCCAGTGAGTGGTCTTCATTTTTCTCTCACACACACAGCACGCTTTTTGAGTATCAGGTATTTTAGTCTTTTAACATCGTTGTTTAAGCTATACTTATGCTAAAATTTAATGTTGCTTGTTTCTTTGTACATAAAGATTTTATCGGTGAATATTTAAAACAAAAGCTGTTTACATGAACGTTTGAACTAATAAACAAAGGCATGTGCATATCTTTTAGTCTTTGTTGAAGGTATGGTAGCGCATATGATCTTTTCTACACTAGGGTGGAGCGAGAAAAGTCATGTAGCTTTTTCCAAGGCACAAAAACTGTATTTCTTTATTGTTTGTTTGGAACTTGAAGTCAGAATATTTATCTCATTGGCATGGATACCAAAGACTAAAAAAATCTGACATTTGAAGGTTGAACAAGAATGTGAATAATTCAATGCATTTTCTATCTGACATGGTTTCCAGAAAAGGAATTTCATTCCTGTATGCACAAAACATGGCATATGGACAACATCAAGGTGTTTGGGACAATTGAAAAGTCATCTGTCAATAATAATAATTTACAGTCTGCTAGGCCACCACCATTACAAATGTAGCTAATCATACATGTTGCTATCTAACATTTCTGACTATCAAGCCTGTTGGAGTCTTTGGATCAAGTCTGCGCCAGGTACACACAGTCCTAGGAAGTGAATTTGCGTCCCCTCCCTCTACTCGGCCTTGTTGAAAAACGACAATAATGGCAGAACCAGCCAAGGGTGGAGGATTTGACAAGACTTGACTTGAATAAAGTCAGATTCAAATTTCATTCCAGTCCTATGATTTCAGCTTGTCCCGTGCTAAGTTTTAGTTGGAAATAGTTGTGATCCAAGAAAATAAAAAAAGTACACTTTTTCACTTAGAAGGCAACTTTGATTGCGCATTATTAGAAAATAGCTGTATAATTTACTTCCTTGCCTGTTGCTAAGCAACAAACCAGGCAGAAAAAATTGCAAAGGGAATGCTGAAAAGACATTACATAAGCAGAAATTCCTGAATATACTGGGCTAAGCTCTGTGAAAAATTGTTGCATAACTTTCATCAGACACGCACAGGAACCCACAACATCGTTACAGCGGCCACCAGACTATGTCCTGGAGTTTCCGCATATTTCCTCGTTTTCACACGCGAGCCGTAACGTATCGGAGGATAGCGTTGTGCTCACGTTGCAGGAATATAAAGACATGAGTCGGTAATTGCGAGGATTGGGAGAGAGGAGGTTATACGAGACGACTCTAGCTGGAGGGAGAGCTTAACCTATATACGCACCATGTTGGGTAAATTTCACACAACGATCCATTGTGCGATAGGTAGAGTTTGCTGTGTTTCTGACCCTTAATGAGACACTTAATGAGTCTTAAGAAATCTGAAATGTTGTTTGCTTTTTAAGTGTTAAAAACTACCTACTAGTACAATACTGGAGAAGTTTCGTAATTGCTTTTGATTCTTTTTTTAAAGTCAACCAGAAGAAAGTGGTTTTGTTTCTTAAGTGTCAAGATTCTACATAATTATACAGAACTGCAAGAAAGTGTCACTGTTGTCCTTTGCCATTATTATTACACATTTTTTCATCATTTTCATAACTTTCTGGAGAGAAATGTTTTCAGACACGATACATCAGCGCTGATGCTTGCAAATTATTGATTGACTTCCATGGATCACTTATCACTTGCACTGTCCATAGATTAGCTTCCTTACCTTTATCCATTCTTTTCAAGAACAACGTATTTAGGGATATCAAGTCGACAGATGGTGGTTTCAAACTGCAATATTTTGAAAATAGTACAATTTGAAACTACCGTCCATCGACTTGATATCCCTGGATACCTTGTTTAGCTACACAACGGATATAGGTTACCCGGTGGATAAAGGTGAACCAACGTTACATCTGACAGGAAAATCCCACCCAGGTACAGGTTTTGAACCCAGAACATCCCAGACCACGTCTTCAGGTTATCATTTTGACACCACCTTCTGACTTTGTGCGTCAAAAAAAAGATTCTAATTGGCACGGTGTCTGCCAGGAGCTTAACCCCAGATGCGGCGATAATCTAAACCCCCTCTAATGATTGTACATGTGGGTCAGAGGGATTTTTCAACATTTATGTTACAACACATTTTTGCTTGGTGCTCTGTCAAAATTTCAACTTAAGATTCACTTTATCTTTAAGATAATGAATCAACTATTTTCACTGTTTTGATGAAGGAAATAGGATGCTCAAGCATTTCTTGGCTCTCGAATTTTTGAAAAATTCTGTTATACTGGAAGACCAACATGAATACATTTAGTCTGCAAAATTTCTTGACAGCCACTTTTTAAATCTATTCCTTGCTTTTAAACTAAAGTGAACTTTTTAGAGAGACAAGAAAAATGCAGTTTAGCTTCAAGAACAAATACATCACTTTTGACAGGACAGGTGGTGTATAGATAAAGAGCAAAACTTCTGTCAGTGACATTGATAAAAAACATGGAAACAGTTTGGGTGTACATAAGTGCATTTTTGTACACAAAGTTCAAGTTTTACAGGCCCTCAAAGTTCCCTTCTGGGGTTTTCATTGAGTCCTATTTTTCCTTTTTTTTCTTCTTTTTACAAACTGCCAAGAAAATGGATTTAGCCTCAAGACTAAATACATCACCTTTGACAGGTGGTCTACAGATAAGACTATAATCATTGGCAGTGACATTGACAATGACATGCCCAAAGCACCTCTTGCTGATTGACACAAGCCATGCTCCTTCACAGGCCGTGATGTCAGCCACACAGACTGAGGAAACTCCATCAACGCTAGGAGGAAATCCTTAACAGCTCAAGTGATGAGAAGTTTCAGGAAACACAAAGTCTGGAGAAGCTTGGTTCATGATTGGCCTTGCTACATAGCTTCTATCTTTGCCTGGTCTTTCTTTAGCAACCACTGCAGATTGTAACCTTGCGTGGGTTGTTACCGTACAGGGCCAGACAACCGCTAATTAATTACCTACACAAGTGGAGGGTTCGTTTTGCTGCAGTAAAGACTACAGAGAGAGGAGAGTGACTTCAAGTGTGAAATAGTTTCTTTGCATCATCCTGTTTTAACTATTCCAAGTGAGAGTGGAACTTTAAGTGTGGAAGAATTTTCTAGTTTGTGTTATTCCATTTGAGACATACAAGTGAGAGTGGAGGTTGAATGATTTAAACTGAATACAATAACAATTCAATTTTTTTTGTCCTTTGATAGAAAAAGGAAAAATGAATTGGAAGACCAAGGGCACACAGTGGTTACCTTGCTACAGTACGTTTTAGTTTTTTTGATTCGTGTATGGATAAATATCACTGAAGCTGTGGCATATTGCTGTTGCTGCTGCAGCTGAGTGACTTGACAGAGCATTCAGCAAATTTCAATGAATAAAAAAAAAAATCATCTTATGCTTTGCTTGTACATACTTCAGTCATGATGATGCGTGATTGTATCCATAGATACGAAAATTCAAAGTATCTATGGAATGTTGAATTGTATCTTTTATGTACTGCATTGTATTTAGAAGGTATTTAGACCTCTGACCTCCTCCACCCTTGAAATCTTGAAAAACGGCTCAGGCAGAATTGTGTATCAAGGTTGAATAAAGGTTGAAAAAAAAAAAGTCAAGGGTAACACAAATTTAGCTTAGAACCCAGCCAGGAGCAGGGATTTGCTGTGACTAAATACTCTTAGAATGCAGCTAATATGTCACCAACATACTGCAGTCCAGGGAGACACCCCATCACTGAAGTAAATGGTTCATGTCTCACCTGTGACGATATAGGAGTCCTTTTCCTCCCTGTCCAGTCTGAACGCCGTGCGGATCACCCCCGTCTGCTCCTCGATGGTGAACCGATCCTCCGCCACTCCTCGCGGGATGTTGTACGTCAGGACGCCATTGGTTCCTGAGGAACGCACAGAGATGATTGGTTAACAAGGTTTGTTACACACAACCAGGGTTCTAGCCAGCGTCTGTCCCTCCGTCCTTTTGCCCATTCGGTCTGCTGATGGCCAAAAATCAGTATGTAAGTTTTAAGAATTATATTTTGCAAAGATCTCCATAAATTCAACACAGATGCCATTAAACTAATGTGAGTCTACCAGCAAAATTCCCCCTCAAAATGCAGGAAGTAGCATTTCAGAGGGTCTAGATTTCAAAATTTTCCCTAGCATTGTCATGCCTTCTGTGCTCAGCAGGATTTCCAGCCATTCAAAATCCAGGGGACAGAAAAAAATTTAAGGTTGGCTAGAACACTTCACACAATCACTGACTGGTTCTACTTTGAACTGCAAGTAGGTGGCGCTTCAGTGAGGGAAATGTGGCCCTAAAAGTGACTGGTGAAACTATTCATTGGTATTCGCCATGAGTTAAACTCAAACATTCTACATGCAATGTTTTGTTATCTAAAAAAACAAGGCAATCAGATATACAAGTTAATTACCCTTCCCTGAGTCCAACAAATACAGCAGCACTGACTAAATATAGTCTGGTGTTTGAACTTTTAAAAGTAGTTTCAAAACGTTAGTGGCCTGTTGTTGGATTTGGGCAATTGCTGATAGATAAAAGCACCATTTCTTTTATTCCTGGCAACACTAAAGCTTGCCGTGTACCAACAATCCATTTAGCAAGGGCGGGTTTAATGGTATCTTAATAGGGGCCATACAATCCATTAAAGGATTTAAATCTTAAACATTTCAGTCTCTAACGATTAAGCCACTTCCTGGACAAATACACATCAGAAATGTTCAAACTTTCTTCCTCATTTGATAACCTTAAATGTGAATTCTAAGTGAAAGAGAAACTTGTATCAATCTTTTAAAGGCAAAATTTTAACAGCACATCCCTCTTGTCTGCACCGTTCTTTGTGACACAGCCATAACATTCTTTAGATCTTTCACATTTGATCTGCAAGTCTCTTGGTTCACAGCCGGATTCCTAACATTTACGCAGGTCTATTTTGATTAACGTCATCAGAGCAGCCAAGAAAACCCTCTCACACACTTAAAAGCCCAAATTTCTAGCATATAATCTTCCAGATTTCTCTCAAAGAAGACTCGGATCTCGTACCACCCACTCAATCCATTAGGGAGACTCAAAGGGCTGAATTATTTGGGCACGCTTTTTCTCAGCTAAGATCATGCCATGTTGGCCATATGGTAGCAGATGTACGTAATATCTACCGCTAACATTTAAGAACGAACAGGACCCTTCCCTCTGTCCAAGGACGGGAATTCGCTTCTTGGGAAGGACATAAATTGTTACCAATAACTGAATAAGTAAAAAAAATCTGAACTCAAGGCTCAGGTAAGATGCAAGGCAAATGGCCATACAATCAATGTAGAAGACGATACAACCTATTAGCCAAAAAGCAGTTAATCCAGCAACTGGATATGATTTTGGAAATGGTCAGACGTTTCGGTTGGCACCCACCATCTTTCGTCAGTGACACTTAAGTGATCTGGGAGAAATTGGTCTTTTATACCCTAACTATGAATGACATCTGAAACGTCTGTCCAAACCATATCCAGTTCCTTGAGTAGCTGCTTTTGGGCTTATCTTATTGTACCTGAATATCTGACCTTCATCAACAACACAACCTTTTCACACATGGTGGTAAAAACAGAGACAGAAGGGAGTGGAGGAGGCTGATACTGGACGCTACCATAGTCCCCGACCCTCAGACATGAGGATGGGAGTAGGTAAAGGTAAAGGTAAGGTAAAAACAGACATGACTAAAGGAACTGACCTGCATCTGCGTCCAGCGCGGTGATCTGAATCACGGAGGTTCCGGGGCTCTGGTTCTCGGAGACGCTGGCCTGGTACGTGTCCTGCAGGAAGCGCGGCTGGTTATCGTTCACGTCGCGAACGTGGATCGTGATGAGGTGCGACGCCGACCGCGACGGGGTCCCGTGGTCGGTCGCCGTGATGTTCAGGACGTAACGCGACTCCGTTTCACGGTCCAGTCTCCTCTCGATCGCGAGCAAGCCTGTGTGTGTTAGAAACAAATCATTAAGCTTTAATCTATCAAGTTTCATCAATCTTAAGAAATTTCAGATATCAGTATCACCTGTTTTAATCTTTATTCTTCTACATCTTAGCACTTTAATTCTTTCTCTTTAGTATACTGCAACCAAACAGAATTCATAATCCCATAGTAGTGCTATAACTGTGCTTTTCAATTATCACTTCAGTCTTATCAAGAATCTTCAAGTTTAAGCAGACTAAACCATTTACGACAGACCATACCTTAGCAGATGTACTGGAAAGATGAATTGTATCTTTTAGCTTCCTAAAGTAAGTTTGGCCTGAACTGGTGACCAAAACTTTTAAACTATTTTCTTTCATACAGGTTGTGTCGGCCCTAAATCCACCCCAGGGTCTAATTCATTACAACTGATAACTTCTCCCAGACAGACTGTTTCAGAATCCACGGAATGCACACGGACAACTTGACCGTAACCTCTCTCACATCCAAACAGAACCTACCAGCTTTGTGAGCTCATTTTTGACAGAATGCCAAATTCATATGTCTAGGAAAGGTAATACATAAGTTTCATTAATCATGTTTGTCTAGAATAAGTACAAGTTTTGCTTTCTGCAGTCCGAGACTTCCATAAACCGAATGTGGTCCTGACAATTTAATTTGATGGTTTTCAGATTGAAAAAAAAAACACTACAAAGCAAAATTATGCTAAGCTGGAAGTTTAATATTGAAAAAAGAGGGAAGTCTGTACATAGGACAATATAAACACTTTCAGGGGGTGAATAAAGTCAGTTTCAAGTTTTCCTTCTATCACTCTATTTTCATGATGCTCAGAATGTCCAAACCCCAAGGAAATAAACTGTTGTGACAGTTAGAACAAGAAATAAGGAGCCCTACTTGTCTGGAAATGATTACTGTTTGCTTCTGATTGCTTCCCATAGAAAACCCAATAAATCACCATTCCAGACACATCGTGACTATTCTAAAAACTTGGACAACAATGCCCTTTGGCTTGTATGTTTATAAAGTGTACCAATCCAGACTCAGACAGCCAGTTCTTAATTGCCTAGCTTTTAATAATGGGTGAAACTGATCTTAGTACAGGAAATGCCAAGTTGAAAACCGTTTACAAAAGAGAGCCACACTTCAGTATTTCGTGGCCCCACAACTAGGCTATGTTTTGTATATGCTGCTGTGATTGAAGAGTATTCATTTTGTAAATGTTTGGTGCTAATCAGTTAGTGTTTCTAGAAGGAAACATTTAAGGTAGTGTAGTAATATGAAACAGGTGTTACATGTACAATTGTTATTGCATTGATTATGCTTCATTATTGTTGTATTATATCAGTGCTCTTACTTGCTGCTTATAAAATTGTTTTAATTAAAGGATTACTTGTTACAAAGAAGTTTTGTCTACCCTTTCACTTAAAGCTTCAGGCCACACCAATCAAATTGTAGGTTCTCTGACTGTGAAAAAAATGTTTAAGATCCTAATGAAAAAAAAAAAGCCTGACAACCAGTGTTAAGCCTTGGTGCACTTATTTTTAAAGTGTGAATATACAATCATATTCCTACATGTACCTGGCCTCTGCTTTTATGATGTTAAGCCATGTTCTTGCCATAAAATGTATAAGAACAAGCAAACAAATCGGTGTGGCCTAACAAGTAAAACACATAATGATACATAAAATAAATAACAAGGTTTCCGTGCGCACCTGTGTTGGGGTCCAGCAGGAACTTCCCGCCCTGGTTCCCAGAGACGATCTGGTACGTGACGCGACCATTGTCCCCGAAATCATCATCAACAGCGATGACGTACATCACGTGGTAACCAACCGGCTCATCCTCCATAACGTAGGTCTCCGTTCGCGACACGAACACGGGTGTGTTGTCGTTCACGTCCTCTACGAGAATCCTCGCAGTGGTGGTCTTCGTTCTCGCGTGGGAGAGATTAACCGGTTGGTCCGTCGCCTCGACGACGAGCGTGAACTGGCTGGTCTGTTCGCGGTCGATCGGCGTGGTGGTCTGTAGCGCCCCCGTGACCGAGTCGATCCGGAAGTTGTTCCCGTTGGGCAGCTGGTCCATGATGCGGTAGCGGACCGCGCCGTTTCTCCCGCTGTCCACGTCCGTGGCGGAAAACGTCCAGACCGTGCTGTTCACGGCCGTGTTCTCCTGGAGACCGAACATGACGGGATCGCTGCGGAATGTCGGCGCGTTGTCGTTGATGTCGATCACGTTGACGTTGACGTAGATTGTGCTGCTTTTCTGACTGCGAGCATTGTTGTCCTGTGCCTGCAAGTCAAGTCAAGTCAAGAATTTTAAAGGATAAAACGTCAGGCAATGTGATGTATATTGTATAATACATTGGCTATATATTGTCGAGCAATAAACAACACAAGTCCATCCAGTGTCGCAACAACCTGATCCTCAGAGCTAAGAGACACACAAATGGTATCTGTAAGGTACCCTACTTGGTCCCAGAGCAAAGAAGACAGCACATGACAGTACTAGTGACCACTTCTTACCATCCTAGGTAGTCTCTTAGGTTATTTTTCCAAGGTATTCAGAATCCTGTTTATTTTAGGAGTTGCCTTTTTACAGCCGTCATATCCTTTAGGGCCTTTCAGTGGTCATCATATACAGTACATGATACAGTACTAGTGACCACTTCTTACTGTTCTAGGTAGTCTCTTGGGTTAATTTTCAAAGGCATTCAGAATCTTGTCTTACTCTTAGGAGTCGCCTTTCTACTGTCATCATCTTCTTCAGGACAATTTAGTGGTCATAATACAGTACCCAAAGGCTCTAGGTTATATCATACCTGCACGATCAGACGGTAGCGAGCGTTGAGCTCGAAGTCGAGCTCCTTGGCGGTGAAGATCCGTCCTGTGTTTCGGTCCACGCCGAACGTGCCATACAGATTCCCCTGCATGATCTCGTAGGACACGCGCCCGTTTTCACCCTCGTCGTTGTCAAGGGCGTGGACCGAACCAATCGTTGAACCTAGAAAGGGGCGGGTAAAATCTTGTTAGAAAAGGGGTAAAATGGCATTAGAAAAACAATAATGTGTATATAGTTACACTTCTTAGGGATCTCTTTCTGTATCGTTCTGTACAATCCATTGTTTTTGTATCATGGATGGAACAACAAATGTAAGTTAACAGTTAAGAAAGGGTTTGTCTCTCGATTTTGTTCCTTTCTGGATCTCAACAATGCACTTTCACTGTTTCCTTATCTGTCTGTTTTGTTACTTGTATGATTATGTCCTTCCATTTGTTTGTTATTTGTTCCATACTCTGAATGTGTATGTTTAATTTGACTTTGTAAGTCATAAAAAGAATGGTTTGTAATTTTAAAAAAACAACGAACCTGCTTCCAACCCCTCCTCAACCTCAATGGAAATCGTGGAGTTGACGAACACCGGTGCGTTGTCGTTGCTATCGGTTACATGGATGTGCACGAACGTCGTACGCTCGCGGGGTGGTGTTCCCCCATCGACCGCGGCCACCGACAGCACGTAAGTCGGCTTCTGTTCGCGGTCCAGAGGAGCGTTGGTGGTGATGAGGCCAGATTGGGAGTGGATGTTGAACATCTCCTCTCCGTTCATCCCAGGTGTGCCTGTGGAAGATGGGCAGTGTTATAAGGTATTAGCAGAACTCAAAGCTGGTCAGAAAGTATTCTATAAAAAAAACCTTGATTGTATTATTTGCTTTAAATTCTTTTTTAAGTTACCTGTAGAAGTTAAGCTATGACCAGAATCAGTAAGGTGCATGTATTATAAGGTTTTGCTGACATTCTCTGCTGCACACTTAGATTTTTAGGGTAGATGTATTGCCAAAAATTAATTTTGAGACCTAAAAAGTAACATATAGCAGGAACAAAAATACATTCTTAAAAAAAGCAATTTTGTTGTACAGTGATTCCTTTATGTCATTAGAGTATTGTTTCTAATAATCATAATAATTGGTCATTCTTCATAACATCATATATTCAACAAGATATTTTACAATACAACTGTTCTAATACAGTACAGCATCTTCATATTCAGCAGAAACGGTTAAAAGGAGTGCTTCTTACTTGTGACGAGCCTGTACGTGATGGTGCCGTTCTCTCCGTTATCTGGGTCGTCAGCCAGAACCCTGATGACCTCAGTCCCGTTGGGCTGGTGCTCCTCTACCTCTCCCAGGTACTGGCCACTGTGGAGGGGGGAACATGGGTTTTTAATATTCAATTCAATCATTTGCAACCAAGATTAAGAACAGTAAGAAATATATTGTTCTGTTTAATAAGCTGTATAAAAAAATCTTGTTCTTTCACAACTACAGGTACTGGCCACTGTGGAAGGGGAAAAATGGTTTTTCAATATTCAAACATTTGCAACCAAGATTAAGAACAGTAGGGAAAAGATTTTAATTGTTTTGTTAAGAAGCTGTAAAAGACAATCTTTGCTGGTGGTCTTCCACCTCTCCCAGGTACTGGCCACTGTGGAGGGGAAAAAGGGGTTTTCAATATTCAAACATTTGCAACCAAAAATTGTAAAAAAAGATACATTATATTGTTTAAGAGGCTGTAAAAGAAGAACTGTCCGTCCCATTGGGCTGCTGTTCCTGTATCTTTCCCAGTTGCAGACCACTGCGAATGGCAAAACAAGTGTTTGTTTTTTAACATTTACTACAGGCCATACCATCTTCATCTGTATTCTGAATGCTTGTGTCCATGGGAAAAACTATCTAGGCAACCAGCAAAATATGGTCACAATACCACAGTGGTCCTTATGTAGCAGTAGTTGGCTTCTTTACAGCAAACTAGGGCTGGGTATCGGTACAGCATACCGGTACAAAACCGTTTTTTTTCTTATTGGACCAGTCCAGAAAAACCGGACCTGAAAAAATTAGGTGGACCGGATGTTGGACCTATTAGAAAATTAACAGATTATTTGATTAGGCATTCACACGTTTTGGTGCTTGCAGATGGAAGAAAATAACGAGTGAAGTGAGAGAAGAGTTTATAGTAATTACTACCAAGTCACAGGTGCAGTCAGCGTTGTTGGATTTTAAAACGCCAGTGTAAGTCTAATACTCCACCAAACAGATTTCTTTGTAGTGAAATGGACCATTGGTATGAGTCATACTGAATCAGGTCCAGGTTCAGGTCCGGACCTGGACCTGATCCTTTGGACCTGAACGGGACCTGGACCTGAATTTTCTGTACCGGTACCCACCCCTAGTCACAATACCACAGTGGTCCTTATGTAGCAGTAGTTGGCTTCTTTACAGCAAACATATTGACAATGTCACTTTTCAGTAATACAGTCAAACCCTGTACTACTAGTGACTACTTCTTGTACCCAATTATTTTTCTCATTGACAAGCATTAGGAATTCTACCCTGTCAACTTTGACCATTTTTAATGGTCCCTTCAGTAGTCATTTAGACAGGTTTGGCTGTACTGAGTTGAATAGGTCTGGGAAACATTCCAGATCTCGCTGATTTGATTAAAAGAGAACAACCTACAAATGTATCTGATGGAATCTATCCATGTTTGATGAACTAACGAGAAAAGACCTTCTTTTTAAGTATCCGAATTATGCACTTTGCAGAATATTTGCATTTGGCTTACTTGCTCTACGAGGGCCATCAATAAAATTTCTTTGACACATTGGCGAAAACATATCAGCCACGAACCAATAATACATAGCTTATGTGCCAAAAAGTATCCATAGAAGTTATGAATACAAGATGCACGACCGTTGAGTCAACCACAGCGGAACAAAGTTCAACAGCCCAACATGCCAAGCAGAGGCACAATTTGTCCTGAACGCTAAAACAATACTTCAACACAATCACACATCAAGTCTCAATTAGAGGGGACACACATGGAGATAAAGCCTAGACAAACAGCTCAATAAGGATGCCTTAGGTATGGAGAGTTATTAAAACCCATTAGGGGTGGATTCTGATAAGGGGAACAGTCGAGTCCTCTGTGTCCATATCAACGAAAATTGATCAATATCGTTTGTGTGTCTCAATCTGTTACCAGTTATAGTGCGGGTATTGTAGATAACGTTGTGACACCTGCCTTAAAACATCTCTGCCAAAGCTACCTGCATAGTGAATGTCACGGGAATTTTGTCGTTCCTATGTTCCATCATGCATGGAAGATTTTGATAAAAATGTTCCTGCGGTTCCATCTAGCAAGCTGCTAGGAGGCCCAAACACACATTACTTCTTCCTTATATCACAAACTATCCGTCACAAAAAAAAAGACCATAGCATGTCCATGTTAAAATATACAAATGACAACTTAAGGGACTTTGGCACAGGTGGCTGCTAGGGAAATGATTGTTAATGCTTGGAGCAATGGTAAAAATTATCGTAGTCAAGAGTACATAAAAAGTGGCTTTATTACACAATATCCTCTGTGGATTACAATTTCAAGGCAGAAATGCCAACAAAAATGTCTAATTGGTTGTTTGTTTTCATCATGCACGTTTCCTAATATTGCAGGCCATTTTCAAAGAGATCCCAGTGACTTCTCGATCTGTCACTGACATATTCGGCAAACAGTGCACACACGGATGTTTTCAATAAAACCACGTTTCTGTGGCCAAACAGCCGAATGTCTGGCCCAAACATAGCTTTCCCGTAGTTCCCTTATCTGGGTACACGGCCAGGCCCTAACATAGCAGACAACAATGAAATAAGTCTGGTGACTTTTAAACCCTTTGACCAAACATGTCAATGGTTGACACTGCCAACGAAATGCTACGCAAACATTGCCTGTTTAATGAGTGATTCAAGGTGTCAAAGTCTTTCTATAGAAAGTGGATTGATGTAATTCTTGATTCAAGCCACATTATATTTATTTCAACATACCATTCTTTTATTCTACTACCTGAAAATCATGAATGTCGAGATAAGTATGAATGTGAACTCTTCAAAACGTCAGTATTCAATCCATTCTAATTCAAAATGCAAAAGACTTTTATAGACAGCAAATGCCCAACATTTGTGTTCCTAGCTTTAAACTTATAAATGATCATTGAAATTGTGAGTGCAGAGATTATTTTTTACTTCCAGTTTTGTAAAATCACTTGCAAAGACATTTGACATAGAACCATTTCCAGAACCAAATTTTAAAGATTTTAGAGTAAAGCAAAATTGAGACAGGCACTTTGTGGCAAAATGGTTTTCCAGAGTAGCAAGACATTCTTTAAATTGCAACATGAAACTTTAATTGATACACGTCACTGTTTGTGTGATGTGTGGTCTGGTGCTACTTTTAGATCAATAATAGGTGCGCTGATAAAATGACCTGCATATTTGACACTGAACGTGACAACATTTTATCTAACTTTCGGCAGGAAACTTTTCATAGCTCAAACATGTTCCGCAAGCGTTTATCTTCCACACACGACGCCGATCGTGTCAATAAATATTGATTTTCATATGATACAGATAAAAGGTTATAAGACCAGAGTAAGAATGATTTTCCCTTTAAAAGGCACCGCGTTGCGTGTCATGATTAAATTGTCAATGGCAATTTGCAAAAATCTTTACTTGGACAGTAACAGTTTCAAAACTCCAGAAGAAGTCTCTGAACTATGAGGGAATAAAATGTATGGTCACCGTGTTAATAATCAGAGATCCAATGCAACAATTTGGAAGGATTTTTCTATCACATGTTTTTAATTCTGAACAAGCTACATGTATGGTCACGATTTTTAGATGGTAGATAAGCTCTTGCACTTAGGAAAAAGTGACATAAGTTTGGGCCCTCTAGAAGCTTTCTTTGGCATTAAGTTGCAGAGTTTGAAACAAAATAAATCATGTTTTGCGTCCCTACCTGTGACTGAAGTAAGGCGCGTTGTCGTTCATGTCTTCCACCACGATGTGCAGCGTAGCCGTGGCGGTGCGGGGAGGCGTGCCCCGGTCCCTGACCTTCAGCACAAGGTCATACCTGGCCGTGGTCTCGCGGTCAAGAGGCCTCTTGGTCTTGATCACACCTACAAGACATCAGAACAAGACTTTCAATACACACAATGCCATGCATTTTCGCTTTTGTGTATAATATGATGGGCTTTGCAACAAAAACTAACACATTTAGACAGTGTTACAGTTTTTTTACTTGGTAGAAATATGCAACGATTTCTTGAAGATCATTCTTTTGCAGATGAGCCTCCAAGAGCATAAGGAGCATTTTCTAGTCTAAGAATCTCTCAAAAACTTTTCACTCCTCACTCACTCACTCACTCACTCACTCACTCACTCACTCACTCACTCACTCACTCACTCACTCACTCACTCACTCACTCACTCCTTCGACCTTGTTTGCCTAACTTGTGTCAGCTTTTTCCAATGCCAAAATTGAGGGGATCCCCTTAAAAAATGTGTTTAAATATGAACAACTCACCCCTTTGGTGTCCTGTGGTTATGCCTTTCTCACTCATCTACTCACTCACTCACTCACTCCTTCGACCTTGTTTGTCTAACTTGTGTCAGCTTTTTCCAATGCCAAAATTGAGGGGATCCCCTTAAAAATGTGACTAAATATGAACAACTCACCCCTTTGGTATCCTGTGGTTATGCCTTTCTCACTCATCTACTCACTCACTCACTCACTCACTCACTCACTCCTTCGAGCTTGCTTGTCTAACTTGTATAAGCATTTTCCAACACCAAAATGTGTGGGGGTAATGCTACCCTTAAAAATGTGGCTAAACAAGTACAACTCACCCCTTTGGTGTCCTGTGGTTATGATGAAGCTTGAATTGTTTGGGATGATGGAGAAGTCCAGGTCCCCGTTATTCCCTATATCCGCATCCACAGCGAACACCGTACCAACCGTTGTGCCTGTCGGAAGATTCTCAACCAATGAAAAGTGGTACGACTCCTGCGTGAACCTGGGGTCATTGTCGTTGTCGTCGGTGACCGTCACACGGACGTTCGCCGTGGCGTTACGCGGGGGCGAGCCGTTGTCCCTGGCAACAACCTGGAGGAAGTACGAGTCACGAAGCTCGCGATCCAGACGATGTTTCACGTAGAGCCAACCGTCCGGGAACATGCCGAAGTTGGGCGAATCCGCGCTGTTGGAGAGATAGTACGTGATGAATTCGTTCAGTCCGCTATCGCGGTCGAGCGCGGTGACTTGCAGAAAACGATAGTTCACGCTGGCGGACTCCGGAACCTGGACGTCGTAGAACGTCGGACTAAACATCGGGCCATTGTCGTTCTCGTCCTGAATGATGACCAATAGGGTCAGGTTCGAAAACCGCTGAGGTGTGCCCTGGTCGTGGGCCATGATCTTTAACTCGTAACGCAACGGGTTGTCATCGTCCGCATCCACACTCCGCAAGATCTTCACCTCCCCGGAGATGGAATTCACGCTGAACAAGTTGTCCTGGTTGTTGAGGAGCGAGTAGCGTACAAGCCCGTTGCTACCGGCATCTTGATCCTGAGCGCTCGCTACGAAGATGATCGTACCGGGGGAAACGTTTTCGGTGATGGCGACGCTCTCCGTAGCCACGGTGAACTCGGGACGGTTGTCGTTGATGTCGAGGATGGTGATGTTGACCTGCGCGCGACCGTAGACGGGTGGGTTTCCGCTGGAGGCCTGGATGTTGAGCAGAAGGCTGCTGACTGTCTCATGGTCCAGGTTGAGCTGTGTGTAGATCCGCCCGGTCGTCGGGTCGATGGCAAAGTATCCCTGCCGGTCGCCGGAGTGGATGGAGTATGTGATGGGGTCAGTTTTACCTGGAAAGGCACAGGGTAAAAGTTGGTTAGAAATCACACGACGGTTGACGGGAAATGTGTCATGTACTTCTGTGGCTCACATTGCTGTTTCTGTTTGACAAGAAGTTGGGAAGTTGTCTTCAGAGGAACAGGAAGAATAAAAAGGATTAGATTTAGAAAACACAATATCATGATTGTGCTTATCACTATCAGTATCATTCTATATATCTGTGGATCTCCTCCTAAACAAGGTCAAAAGTTGAAATACTCTGTGCTTGTCAGTCAACCATATTTTGTTGCATAGTCATAAGGACCATATGGTCACCTATCTAGTAATAATCTACTGTGACCATTTTTGTCCAGTCGCTTGACTGTTCACATACAAGGGTTTGACTGTATGTTACTGAATCTAATACCATATTCACACATACTGAAACAATACCCCCATTCACCACACAATCAATACTATACAAAATGCACTAATCCCGAATCCCAGCCTGATCCCTACAGTTAATCTTGAGCCTAATCTAGTGGCAGGAAAGGGCAACCTCTGAAACTATAACTCACAACTGTGCCCCTTAAGGCCATACCAATCTAATTTGTTGGTTCTCGGATTTAAAAAAGAATAAGTATAAAAGATATGCTATACTTGAAAAAAACATAATGAAAACAAAGCCAGAGGACCAGGTTTATGGCTTGGTGTCTCAGTTTTATGGAGTGAATTCGGTCATATTCAAGTTCTCCTCCTTTCCCTATGCCTTTTATGATGTCTGCTTGCTATTATTTAAAAAAAGCAGAGAACCAAAAAAATCAATCGGTGTGCCCCTCAACAGCTGCTATCCCTGGTAAACCATAAACATTTCACCTCTGATAATAAATCCCGGCTTCCAGCTTGCCACTTCAAATCCCTCACATACACCCAGTCACCATTAGGGACGGATTTTCCCAAATCGGAGAAATGCTCTGCCAAAAATCCAGGTCTCACACAACCATTTAACGTGATCCCCAACAAGTGATAGTAATACCACTGCGCCCTGCGATAAATTGCTGTAAGTCTGTGCCTCGGGCGAGGATAGCCCGCCTCAGAATCCCCGCCATCAGCCAAACTGACGGGAAACGTGTTCAAAATGTTGACCCCTTGACTTCACTGATACCACGAGGGTTTGGGCATTAGGTGGAATGAAATTTGGAGCGCTTAGAGGATTACAGTGCAAAGGTCATGGGTCCAGCTTTGATTTCAGATGGAGTACATAAAAATGAGATAACACTGAAACAATTTATTTCCTAGGACATATTAAAACTCAAGGTGAAAGTATATACATTGTACAGCAAGTGAAGATCAAAAACAGTACTGGGAAGAAAACTTCTAATACTATATTCACTCCATAAACAAATGCAACTGATTACACCTGCTAATACCTGGTCTTCAGGCTTTGTTTTGATGTTATTTTTGCAGTGAAGCATATTCTATGATACAGACACAGTGGATACCAACCTACTGCCCCTTCGGCCTACCTAAGATATTCTTTGAAAATCCTTAAGCCAACAAACTGGTGTATCACTTTGTATCAATACTGTGCAAAACAGAGGCATTTGAATCCTGGTCACTGGTATCCACTGGTCGGCTAGGGGGGGGGGGGGGGGGGGGGGGGTTAAAAAGGTTACCTGGCCCAATCTGTTAAGTAAGGGACTAGGTAGGTACGTAATCTGCTGAATATATTCTTCTTTGGCTCTTTGCATCTGCTAAATATAATATTTTAAGTACAAGCCCGTCTTCTTAGCTGGCATTTCGAGTTATCCATGTACAGAGAGCTCTGTCATTGAAACCAACCCTTGCTTGAGCTGTCATGAACTGGGCAAGCGGGCTACACTTCTGGCCCTGGAGAGATACCAGCGAGCCCACCATGGTATGGTCACCATTTGTTGAATGTGTTTGAAGGCTGGAAGCTGGGGGAGTGAGGGAGTGAGAGGGGATATGGTTGATATGTGCTGTTGGTTTAGAACTACGTCTCCCCCTGTGAGCCTTCATCAGGTTTCCCCTACCACCATAAATCTGTGGTTCCAGGATTTTTTTTTTTCAAAAATGTTTTTAAAATCCTTATTGTCAAAAGAAAAAGAAACAGGTTGTTACATGGCAGTCACTATACAATCATCTAGAATATACAAAGTGAGAGCTTGCTACCTTAAGCTTTCCCTTGCCTGTGTTTTACAGCGTTGTAAGGCCACACCAATTTAATTTCTTGGTTCACGGATTCGCTCGCTCCAATTTTTTGGAAAAAAAAATAAAAATAAAAATTACCACTCAGCAAATTTTCACCATTAATGAAACCATTCACCAACTTTCCGGGGTAGCAAATTGGCCTTTATATTATAATCTCCTTAAAGTGTGGGTACAGGTGCTGTTAATGTACAATAATAGTGTTTTTTTACTTTTTTCAAGCTGAAAACTTTTTTTCGTTATGTTTTGGATTAGTCGTTACCTTTACCCCAACCATTTTACAATTTTTATTTTTATTTTTATTTCGCCCTTTCGCTCCATATTTTTTATGAAAAAATCCGTGAACCAAGAAATTAAATTGGTGTGGCCTAAAATAGAAGCAGGTTGTACATGTACATGGCAACCACTATACAAGCATCTACAATATATAGACTTGGTATGGTCACCATTTGCTGAATGTGTTTGAAGGCTGGAAGCTGGGGGAGTGAGTGAGTGAGAGGGGATATGGTTGATATGTGGTGTTGGTTTAGAACTACGTCTCCCGCTGTGAGCCTTCGTCAAGTTTCCCCTACCTCTATAAATCTGTGGTTCTAGTATTTAAATAAAACTATTTTAAAAATCTTTATTGTAAAAGAAAAAGGAAACAGGTTGTTACATGGCAGATACTATAAAATCATCTAGAGTATACAAAGTGAGAGATTGCCCTTGTCTTTGTTTCACAGCGTTGTAAAATAGAATCTGGTTGGTTCATGTACATGGCAATCACTATACAAGCGTCTACAATATATAGATTGAGAACTTGGTATGGTCACCATTTGCTGAATGTGTTTGAAGGCTGGAAGCTGGGGGAGTGAATGAGTGAGAGGGGATATGGTTGATATGTGGTGTTGGTTTAGAACTATGTCTCCTGCTGTGAGCCTTCGTCAGGTTTCCCCTACCACCATAAATCTGTGGTTCAAGTATGCTGCGAACTGAGAACATCAAAGGCAAACACATTCTCAACCACTTCCTCACTGCAACCAAGATAGCTACTGAGGACTGTTCCATTCTTCAAGTGAAGGGAGGGGTAGACCAGGCTTTTTTTCAAGGACCAACTCAAAATAATACTATCCTGAACGGCAAACAATAATCAACACATACTTAATGATCAATAATAGACAATCAAAACATTAGGAGATATTGGTTGCAGTGAACTTTTGACTGTTCCATTTCATAAATTCAAGGGGAGAAAACAAGATGACTTTTGTACAAAAGAAAAACATAATCCTGAACCTCAAACAATAATAAATACATCAGAAATTGATAGGTTATCAATATATTGGAAGATGCTGGTTGCAACAAACTTCAGACTGTCCCATTTTACAAGTTCAAGGGGGGGCAAACAAGATGGGAGATTTCTGCAAGTAAAAATGGGCCAAGATTTTCCTTACTATAATACTACCCTTCCTGATTTTCAAATAGAACAGTCCACCCTTATGCCCCTATTGTGAAACACTCCAGCCTCCCCAGTAGTTATAAATCACACAGTGTGTACATGCAGCAGCACAAGTTTGTGTAGGAAGCTACTCCAGAGAAGTGAGGAGAGAAGCAGGGGCCACATTCTGAACTGAAAACAAATACAGGGCAAGAGTGCAGCGAACCCTGAAGCATCTCCATTTGTAACATCTACTGCAACAGACAACTCTAGCACAAACGTTTTCCAGCTTTGGGTTTAACTTTCTGTTCTGACGTGTATACACTGTTACAGAACTGATGTGATCTTTGCATGCAAGAACCACGCAGTGGTCCAAAATTTTCCACAACTACAACAGTACAAGTAACACCTTGCTATCTCATGAGATGTTTGGCTTTACAAGTCATCCTTTAAATTTCATCTGCCAAAGACTAACAGCTGTACTGAGTGTAGCACAATATTTGGCCACAAGATTACCTGGACGGTATATACCACAACTCGGACCAAAGCTAGGACTGTATTTAGCTAGCCTGAATTCCAGTCTTGTTAGCTATGTTATACTAGTCCCCTTCCAATTAATACTTACAGCTACAAAATGTAATGTTGGAAGCAAATATAAGCTAATTCAAGCTAGTGTCTCACCTGTCAATAGACATTCACCTGTCTCCCAAATACACCTGTCACTGATGCTTACTGACCTCCTCCACTCCTTATATTATAAATACACTGGGGTAGTACACTGGGGAAGAAGACTTAAAGACACTAATACCTTCTTCCCATTTGCAAGAACTCTTGACAGGTTTAAGCCACAGACCAGCCTTTGAATGTTTGATGTGGTGTACTAAAATAGAGATTGTTACACAAACCATTTTATTCCTTGATTAGTGGTGCTGTGTGTGGCATAACTGGTAGTGTGTTGGGCTTGGAATCTAGAAGTCCTGGGTTCAATACTCGCCATAGCCTTGACATTGTGCCCTTGGGAAAGACACTTAACACAACTTTCCCGGACGGTGGAGTCACGCCCACCAAGCCTCTTCAGCTAATCTGTCCATAGTGTGCCAAAACACACGGATTTGGTGTGCCAATGTTCACATGTACATGTCAACATTTGCCACTAAGAACTGTGAATTTTTTTTCATTCCTTGAGTTTGTCAAATATTGAATGGCAGTTACAAAAATAAAGCCAAAGTTGTAGAAGTGTAACATACATGTATGTACACAACGATTAGCAAAAAAGATCTGCCTATGGAATTCCTTTCCCCCAGGTAGCAGGTGAGTATTTCGTACCCTGTAATGCCCCGTGTTGCCCCCACAAAACCTATTCACTTCTAATTCATTGCCAGCTTAATGGGTACACTGACCCTAGTATTTAGTTCTTTGGCATTGACGTCACTGCTGTAATTCTTCCTGTGTACCGGTGGACCCTGTATACAGTCTTCTGTGTGTAGTTCTGAGTTCAGGATCGAGCTTTTTGTTAACACTAAAACTAGACAGTCTGTAATGGCTGTGTAACAATGGTGGATACTAATAATAACTCTCCCATTAAAAAGCAATCTTTGTAATTGTAGCATTGAATGAGAAACCAGATCCAGCAAATCCAGGTTTAGAAAATTATCCCTCCACTTGTGGTTCACAATACAGTGACTACATCATGCACTACATGTAAGTTATTGCACTATTTTCACTCTGCTACTAGCTACAAATAACGTTTGTAGTTACCTTTCTGACTACTATGTCCCTATTTGAAATGCTACACCTGTATTGCTAAACTGTTGGCTACATGGCTAGCTTTTCATGCTACATTTACCATATCTTTTCCTGCTACATTCACGGAGGCTCTCTCCTCTATCCATGTAACTCTACATGGTTACATTTGTGTCCCTAGGATGTCTTTCCCTACTACACTTGTACTGCTACATATACCTAGGCTCTATCCTCTCAGTTCATGTAACTCAACAAGGTTTCATTTGTGTTCCTAGGATGTCTTTCCCTGCTACACTTGTGCTGCTACTCTCACGGCTACATACCTGTCCCTGCTACATTTGTTCTGCTACCAAGGCTACACCATTTTTGCTACACGTGCCCACGTTGCTATTTCCTGCACCTCCTGCGATGATGTAACCAAGATTACATTTCTTTCCAACCTTCACTTTCAAGCCATATTCCTTACCCAGCAGTTTGTTGTGGGCTCTTCCCTATAAACAAGAAGACAAAAGAGCGTTTTCTTTCCCCGGCTGTCAACCTAAACCAACTTCCTCTGCCGGATGGTTGTAGAGTGCTGGCTCGACATGATTCATATTCTGGCAATAAAAACTTTCTTTCTCTGCCAGCGTAGTGTGACGGTGCGTCTTCCACCTGTGCAAAGGGTTTGCGGGGGATTTCCATACTCCACTTTGTCAGGTAAACATCTCGATCTGCGTTGAACCAACTTCTTATTGTCCAGGGAAGATCCCGGCACATAAGCAATCCACACGTCTCTAAACACCGGCATTGTTGGACATGTCGGACCGAGAAACTTACAGGTAGTTTTAGACAAAAGAAGGAGACGTTAAGCCAATGTAGGGTGTCAGTCTTCTGAGTATCACTGTATTGGAGTTTAGTAGGTTCTTATCCATAGAGATTTTGATATAGACACCTTATCTATGTCGGACTATAAAAACAAGATGCAAACTTAATTGGTTATCTGTACTCTACATATTGACATGACAACATGTAGGGGGTCAGTCTATTACTAATACTACTATAAAGTCTAGTGCCTTCTTTTTCATATAATATTCAAATAGATCTTGTTGCTATGTTTATTTGTTTGGACCTTAGTTGGAATGTTAAAACAAAATCCAAACTTAACTGTTAATCTGTACCACACATATTGACATGACAGGTCACCTATATACTGGTACTTTATAAATCTTTCACCGCATGCCAAGAACGTATTGCACCTGTTACAAGAAGAACCAATATATTGTGCTAAGACGAGAAAAAGATGATCAACTATTTAAGTGTTTTCAAATGTGTAGACTCTGGTAATGCCATGGTACATACATACTGACTGGATCAATATGTACCAAACGATCGTATAGGGATTTCATTCAATTCAGATTAGGCCTTAAAGCATTATTTTAGCTATTTTACAAGGGCCAAAGAATTATTGAGAACAGAAGGGGTAAGCTAGTGTGCTTAGTTAAATACCTGGTGCTATAGCCAAGCTGCACTACACTACTGAGCTAAAAGAAAGTGTTTTAGTCTGACGTCGACCAGAAATAAAGAACAACCTCCAAGATGTAGAATTTTATTTCTTCCTGCCAGTGACATTTTATGTAACAGTCCACAGGAGATAAAACAGCCCTGGCCTAACAATGGACGATAGAAATCCAACAATCCACAACTTTTTATGGCCGGTAATTTCCGGGAGGAGAGAAGAATGGTAGCGAGGGATGATTGGTAAAACCGGAATGTCCCGAGCGCACGCACACGAGCAATTAGCAGCTGGTAAAGAGTTTCATCTTTTGTGGTGGATCTCATAGATAATCCCTACTGAGTACTCTATCGTGAGAAGACCAGTGTCTCTTTTACCTTCATACTGACTCATAGTCATATACAAGGGCCATGAATGTAGGTAGGGAAGTTCTAGGGCTGCAAGGCTTGCGAATTACGAACATGCAAGCTGCAACTTGCAGTAAAACATTTGGGATTAACAAAAAGGAATGTAACCAACTTGTAATCGGGCAAGCTATATACATTCTTGGGACCGGTGAGGTGAGGTGAGGAGGTACTGTATTATGAACCGGAAATGAAAAAGTGTTTTGAGTCTTGGACTCTGTTATTGGAGATTTTAGTCATGTCAATGTTTTGTAAAACAATTTTGCCGAGTGTAATATAACACAACAATATATTTAGCTTCTTTGTGTGGTTTTCTTTGCAGACATTTTGCCACAGCCAATGACAAGTTTATGACAGCCAAGGCCAGAAGGCTATGTTGATATCACATAACAACCCCTTCCAAGAACCCTGGGAGAGGTTACCCATAAATTTGCAGGAAATCCCAAAATATGCACCACCACCTTCCCCTCAAGGTCTCGCTAAGGTTTTCAGATATAAAGAAAAGAAGAAACAGAGCCAGCGTAGAAAATTAGTACCTTTCCTACACATGTAAAGTTTCAGGCAATACAATCATATTCATTGACAGGTTGTCCTCCTAGCCAATGTTTTGATAATGTCATCTTCCCAAGGTTTCACTTTCAAAAAAGAATTGAAAGCAAATAAATGAATCCCTTTGGCTGAACTTCTGAAGGTTTACATAACTGTACTTAAAAAAAAAAAAATTCATCCAACCCTCTATTTCATGATTTCCTGCTATCAAAATTTTACCTGGCGTGAACCAAAGTACCGGTAATTTATATTGGTGTGGTGTGAAGGTTTATATTGACAGGCCCACCTTAACCATGACCTCAGTAAGGAGGCATGTCCTCTCTTCCCTTTATAAGGGAAGGATAAGCACTTAAATCAGGAAGAAACACTACTTAGGGAAACTATCCACTACTACTTGGACAGGTGTCGCTTCCGTTGGGTCACAATGCAGGCAGTTTTTAGCTGAGACATAAACTCATCTCTGTGTAACAAAAGAGTTGGTGATGCCGTTCAAAAACGATTCTTTTGTTTAGTTATGGAGAAGAAAGGATAGGTGGGCATGACAGTGGTGGAAAAATAAAAACATGTAGAAAAACACACTAACTTTTGTTCCTAAACTTTATACAAGAAAGACAAAATTCACAACAGCAAGTAATCAGCATTAAAGTGTGCAATCTATGGCTTATCAGAAAAGGGTGTAAATAAGAACATAATTTGCCAGTTCAAACTCTAGGAGACAATTGATGGAAAAATGCAAAAAAAAAGGTTGATTTTGCCTCTGGTAAAAACTAAAAAGTTGACCACTTGGGACAGATAAAATACGGTGTACAAAGTCATGTGTGTCAAGTGGTCAAAGGATTCTTGGAGCTTGTGTCAATGGGAAAAATCATCTAAAAGACCACCAAAAAGGGGTTGCATTGGCCAGGTGGTCACTTGTTCAAGTTTAACCGTGCGTAAAGTGGGTGGGAAAAAGTTTAGGGGATCCCTTCAAGGCCAAAGCTGTTTAAGTCATCTAATTCAGGAAACAGCCCAATTCTGCTGACAACAGTGAGTGGTTATTTTAAAGCACAAAGAAGGATTTACTGAAACGCACTTCAAAGAGAGGTAAGACAGGGGGCAAGGATGGGCGATTGCCTCAAGGACGAAGCTTCCAACATCATTTAATCAAGGAAACTATTTAATAGCCTGAGCACCATCCTCCGTAGTGACTGCTTGCGAATACTTTCACTTGGTAACCATGCAAGTGAAAGTACTGAGCCAGCGGTCACTACGGAGGATAGTACCCAGGCTAACTGTTTAATACTTCAGAAACATTTTTGACACTTAACACCTGGCCTTTGACCTTCGAGAAAGGAGACCTTCCATAGACCATTTGGGTATCGGATTTCAAATAGGGAAAGTGCCCTTTGATAGCTTCAAGGACAAAACTACCCACATCATTTAATTAAGGAAACTGTTTAATACTTCAGAAACAATTTTGACACTTAACATCTGGCCTTTGACCTTCGATAAAGGAGACCTTCCAGAGATTGTTTTGGGTATCGAATTTCAAATAGGGAAAGTGTCCTTTGTTGACCTCAAGGACAAAATTACTAACATCATTTAATTAAGGAAACTGTTTAATTTCCGGAGACTTTGGAAACAACGTACCGGTAAGTGCATTTTTGACACTTACCACATGGCCTTTGACCTTCTACAAAGAACACCTTCCATATCCTGACTTGGGTATCGAATTTCAAATAAGAAAGTGCTATTTGATTGAGGATACTGTTTAATTTCCAGTCACTTCAGCAGCATTTGAAGCAATCAACATTAAGTTTCACTTCCAAAGTATCCTTTGAAAGGGATTATAAAGGATAGGCAATGGCAAACTATTACCACTTCTGCTAATATTCTCCACCATACCTTAATACTACGGATTGTAGAATTTGGCAAGGAAAGCCAGTCCACTCTCCTAACTGCTCCTGACCAAATGCCCAAACTTTACTAGCAAAGTTGTTCTACCCTCTTCTTCTTCCCATATCATCACAATTTTCTGCTCAAGTACTCCACACATGCCCTTCCTCTGGGGGTCAGAGCTTCCAAATCTTCCTTGGTTCTACCTACCGACTGTGTACTAAGCCTGGTAGAGACAAGTTAACTGAGTGGACAAGTGCATTCAACTGTAATCCTGAACTTCACAGAATACTGTAAATACATTTAAGTTCGCGGGGATTTAATTTCGCGGTAGCAGGAAAAATGACTTTTCGCGGTGGATTTAAGTTCGCAGTAACGTAGACTGCAGTTTAATACCATAATAGAAAAATGTTTGCGGTAGTTTTAAGTTCGCGGTGAAGTGGTCGCCGCGAAAACCGCAAACATTAATCCACCGCGAACATTTCTGCATTTACAGTAACTAGATGAGACGAGAGTGACGTTATCTCACCTGGGTCGCTGTGGGAGGCCATCACCGTGCCGACCGTGTGCTGGCGGGCGGCATCCTCTGGTACGCTGAAGCTGTAGCGCGCCTGGCTGAACACAGGCGGCATCTCTCCCGTCCCGATCACGCTCACCGCCACGTTCGCGTTGACCTGCGACACCAGACCGCCTCCATCCGTTGCCGAGACGACCAGGTTGTGGACCGACTGTACTCCGGAGTTCAGGGGACCGGCGACCGTGATCAGTCCTGTTGGGAACAAGAAAAGTTTTTTTGAGTTTCAGTTTTATCTACAAATATTCATGCCTGGTTTAGAAAGTCCTTTTCCAGATATAAAAGACACCACACAGAAAGCTCTAAATATTAAGTTGCTCCTGTACATGCATAAAGGAAGATGTTGTCATGGAAGATCATAATGGTTTTCTAATGCTCTCAATCATTGTCTATATCTCAAGTTGTAGCTGAAATTTCCAAGCAGATGTTGAGGTACAAGATCATAACATTTTCTGACTGCCGGAATTCCTTGACAGCCACTGAAACTATGGACCTGAGTAAAACGCAGAAGGAACAAGATAACATTCTGCCATCTAATGGACTACCAAAAAAGTGGTAATAATGTACTTTTAAGCAGATGTGGTCAGCTTCACATTCAATCATGTACAAGAAAACTCTTAGAAGTGAAGGAAGACTTCAACAAAGTGACCCACAAAGGAAAAACAGACTGAACCGTTGACATAACATGATCTTATCTAAAGCCTTTTGCAGGTAATTGAGTTTCAGAAATCTCTTTGAAACAACTACGCACAAAAACAATGTATCCCATAATTGCTTCAGAAAACCAACTAACTTTTCCTTGAGGCATGACAGAGGTAGTAGTGAGAAGATAGCTGGTATTTTCCCAGAGGTATCAGAGTATCTGTATCTGTATCTGTATCTGTATCTATATAGCCGGTATAACCGCCCTTCGGCATAACACACCAGCTTCGCAGGCACGCGGCGCAGCAGCAGCTGGTTATACTACACCAAACGACTCGTTACACCTAACTGGTAAGTAGGTTTGAAGCTTTGATTTTAGTAAAAGGGAAACACAAATATAGCACATCGAATGATTTCAACACTGCCCAGTAAGTACATGTATTATCGTCTGTCTTCAAGTGACAAACATCTTTAAATAAAAGTCTAGATTCATTCTACCAATGCTTCAAGGCAAGCACATTGTCTATCTTTACATACAAAGCATACACTGCTTATTAAAGTTCTCTGTTGAACCAATGGTTCAAAGGATGACATTGTTAGCATTTCGTGTGTAAGTCCTATTAACATTCTTCTTGTACTCAACAACTTGAAGTTACAATTGCCTTTCAAAGCATGGCTGCTAATTTAGTTCTTAGACTGAACTTACGGCGCATTTGTACGAACGACTTTACAACACGAGTACAGCCTCGCGTCTTGACTTGTTGCGTTCTTATCTTAATCCCTATTCCTTTGAAGCCATTACACCCGGAGCCCAAGCATCTTATAATTGCGGAAAACATGCCCGAAGTTGTCACAGAAGTCACGCCACCTTTTCAAGAGATTTACAGCATAACATTTTCCCAACCTATTACGGAAGAACACCTAAAAAGATCTTTGCAGTGACAATGTGCAAGTAATTGTCGCAGTCTTGCAACTGTTTGCAGGCAATCCTTGTGATCTCCAACTAAACAGCTTATCTTCCCCTGGGAATAGAGATACAAGGCTCTAAAACAGTACTTGTTCCTGTATACCTGTATCATCTGCACTAGTCAGGTTTTACCTGCAAGATTGACCGATTTTCTTTCCCTTTTTATGCATAAAAAAAAAACAATGTTTCTTCATGAAGATACAGGGACCCAAAACAGTACTTGTTCCTGTATACCTACACTGGTACATTAACATTCAATATCACCTGAAGTTTTACCTGCAAGACTGACTCATTGTCTTTACTTTTTATGCATAAAAAAACCAATTGTTTATTCATGTGGTACAAATCCTTTATCCTTTATTGAAGAATACTACTTCAATTTGAGTATTAATAACGCAAGGCTCTAGTGTCACCGAATCTTGTGCCAGTTCAGCAGGTGCAAGTAGACACAAAAAAATACCTGCACAGCTCCAATTTTACCTGCACTAACTACTAACCTGCATATGCATGTGATACGCCAAAAATACTAGTTACTCAAGCAACTGGATGTGATTTTGGAAACGGTCAGCTGTTTCAGGTAGCACCCATTACCTTTTGTCAGTGACACAATCACTCATTTATTATTTGGCATATCTTATCACCTGGATGTCTAACCTTCATTGACATATATGCAGGTGGTATTTCCAGCCCAGATCTGTCTATGATTTGAACCGATTGACTCTATCATTCCTACATCAGTTACAGGGCTTGCTCCCTTTTAATTGTGATTGCAGAGCCACTTGTATTGTTTTCTTTAATACAATCCATCACCCTTAATTTCTCGTCAACATCAATAATTGCAGAATGAATACAAAGTCCTCACAAACTGCAGGAGGCGAAAAATTGTCAGAGTCTTTGTTACGAAGACAAATGTGACTGAACGAATGAGATGTAGTGACAGGTCGGATTATTGCAAAAGTACAATCATCGTTATTCCAACTGTTATCGATAATTGCAAAATGAATACAAAGTCCTTCTGAACCGCAGGAGGTAAGAAACGGTCTTTTATTAAGGAGACAAATGTGATTGAATGAGAATAGTACACTTAGTACTAACAGGTAGGATTATTAGAAAAGAACAGTCATCGTTATTTCAACCGTTATCGATAATTGCAAAGTGAATACAAAGTCCTCATGAACAGCAGGGGGTAAGAAACTGTCTTTTATTAAAAAGACAAATGTGATTGATAAGAATAGCACTAACAGGTAGGATTATCAGAGAAGTACAGTCATCGTTATTTCAACTGTGAATGTTATCGATAATTACAAAACGAATACAAAGTCCTCTTGAACAGCAGGAGGTAAGAAACTGTCTTTTATTAGGAGACAAATGTGATTGAATGGAAATAGTACAAACAGGTTGGGATATTAGAAAAGTACAGTCATCGGTATTTCCACTGTTATCGATTAATGCAAAAAGATTACAAAGTCCCTTCTGAAC
>NC_049985.1:1267409-1271915 GCF_000003815.2 Branchiostoma floridae | reverse complement strand
GGCCAAGTCATCATCGTTTTCCACTGTTATCGATATTGCAAAATGAATACAAAGTCCTTCTGAACCGCAGGAGGTAAGAAACGGTCTTTTATTAAGGAGACAAATGTGATTGAATGAGAATAGTACACTTAGTACTAACAGGTAGGATTATTAGAAAAGAACAGTCATCGTTATTTCAACCGTTATCGATAATTGCAAAGTGAATACAAAGTCCTCATGAACAGCAGGGGGTAAGAAACTGTCTTTTATTAAAAAGACAAATGTGATTGATAAGAATAGCACTAACAGGTAGGATTATCAGAAAAGTACAGTCATCGTTATTTCAACTGTTAATGTTATCGATAATTACAAAACGAATACAAAGTCCTCTTGAACAGCAGGAGGTAAGAAACTGTCTTTTATTAGGAGACAAATGTGATTGAATGGAAATAGTACCAACAGGTTGGATTATTAGAAAAGTACAGTCATCGTTATTTCAACTGTTATCGATAATTGCAAAATGATTACAAAGTCCTTCTGAACCAACTGCAAAGGAGACAAGTGTGACTGAATGAGTATAGCAATAACAGGTTGGATTATTAGAAAGCATGATCATTGTTATTTCACTGTTATCGATAATTACAAAGTGAAAACAAAGTCCTCATGAACCACAGGAGGTAAGAAATTTTCTTTGTTAAAAAGACAAACATGATTGAATGAGACGAAAGTGCTTAAGGTAATGACAGGTAAGTACAGCCACAGTGGCATTTTTGGATAATGTACAATCATCAATATTTCTGTCTATCTCGTTATGTCCCAACTGAAAGTAAATGGCCATTTGGATTAACCTATGTACTGACTAAGAAACTGTTGAAAGCCATAGTGACATGCGTTACAGGGGGAGTGTGTCAACAAGTGAAGTTTACAAAAATCGGCCTCTAATAAGATTTCAAAATAATATCAATGGACAGGTGGTTCTTATGCATGTAGAAGTTCTCACTAGTACATGTTTGACGGTACTATGGCCAGTTAGTCTTTACATGTGGAGGTGGTCACTGAAAAGTTCACACAGGAGTGAAGCAGATGTACTGGAATCATTGACATTCCAAGTCTTGCTAATATAAAGCCGAATTGTGCCATGGTTTGCACATATATAAAGCCATTGTCCTTAGAAGCTACCACAAATCTCCATTTTTTCACCCCTTTCAGGAGTCCATTGACCTATTCCTGTTTACCCGTCCACTTTTGAAAAACGCTGCCGGCATCGCCCAGATCTGTGACAGCTCCGATGGTAACAGTAACCTCACGCCCAAATGGAGGGCGGTAAACCGAGGAGGCAACAACAACCCCGGTATATTTACCTTACGCGTACCCAGCCGAGATGCCGTTTCTCCGTAAGACTTTGATCTAATTGTCTGGGAAGGTGTTTCTTGTGTTCCGGGCCCCCACGGTGAGGTGGACATGAATGTGCTCGATTATATTCCTCATTGTTCCCCGACACCCGAGAGCTTTCCTGTGTTCGAATGAGGACAATTGCGACGAATGAAAAACTTCCTAACTTCATCATGAACTGAAAGGTGCGGGTATGTCATACCTGGACAAACATGTCTTACTGACTCTTAGTGTTAAATTGGCATAGGGAAAAAATGGACACCAATTCCTTTGTCCTGGCAGGTTTTTGTCCCCCGCAGAGCCAAGATACAATAGTAAACAACTACAACAAACAGGGAAGATCCGCAAAATCCTCTAAGTCTTTCACGGTTATCCAATGACCATATAATTGTATTTGTGTATCCAGAATACTAGGTCACAAACACAACATTACAAAACAAACTGCATATTTTTCCTCCTGTCCATTCAGTTTTTTTTTATACGTTAGACAACTACAACAAACAGGGAAGATCCACAAAATCCTCTAAGTCTATCCATGGTTATCCAATGACCATATAATTGTATTTGTGTATCCAGAATACCAGGTCACAAACACAACACTTCAAAACAAACTGCATATGCAAGTATTTTCATGTACAGTCACTGTAGTTGTAGCAACAGCCAAATCCTGTCTAAATCCAAAAACAAAGCTGTACAGATATTCTTCAAAGATAGTAACCAACATTAAACTGCGCAAATGTCGCCATCTTTGCGCTCCAAATGTTACAAAGATTACACCGCTAAGCCATGCCCGCCTCTACTGAAAGAGTGGATTCTCCCGTCCATTTGTCTCTAGAGGGGTCCCAAATATGGGCTAATCCTAGCTGGTGGCTATGAACACTAAACATTCCTACTTTTCACCATTTCTGCTGGAAGTAAGTCGGACAAAAACCCACCAATCTTACAATAAACGGAAAAGGAAGAGCGGAAATTAGTATCACCAAAAACCTTGTACCTTGCCCCATATGTTTGTAACATACAACTGAGCCCCATCATACCTTCTTGTGCTATGTCTATCATGCTTACAGGTTAAAGTAGATAAGAATTGGAACAATAATTATGGCTATCTATCACTTGTATTGACTGCATCTTTTTGTCTCAAGGACTGACTGAGGGCATGTGCTTTTAACCATACGGACATAGACACCCTTCTAAGTTCTAGACCTCGATTAAGGTGTTGTGATGATTCAAAATGATGTGTTTATATATCGTAACACCACATTTTTGTCTACTTCCCTGCCTGCTCTCATCTGAAACAAGCCTCTTCAATTAAAATTCCACCGATAATCCAGGTGACAATTTGTAGCTCTGCCCTCCCCCTGAACGCGGAGCATTGGTTCCACGATGTCTGTGTCCCTCCCGTCGGCCATTGTTTCCCACACAATGACATCTTCTTCATCTTTAAACCCACCGTTTTCGCTGTCAGTCGAATAGCTGGGTGGTCAGGGAGAGGTTTAAGCGCTTTCAATCCAAAATTCATCATCAAATTCTGAGGGAAGACCCAGATTTCTGCTTGCCACTAAAATGTATGGTTAAATTCCACACAAACGTGCACAGACACAGGAATTACGAAATCAGTGAAAACTTTGCTGGTTTTATAACTTTTTACAGAAATATCAACTTTTAAATGAGATGATATCTTTTTAATTTTTTCATGTGGACTTTAGAATTATCAACATGGCATGGAACTCCTTTGCCCGTTTGCCCGAAAGAGTATTTACAAAGTCAGTTTTCCTCTTACATTATTTCCAAAGGTGTTTATACATTATTTCCAATGCCTAATCATCTCACATTCACCCTAATTAAAAGATTACTGTAACAAACGTTTCTTGCTGCCCTAAATTTTTTTTAAGCCTATCTTTTTTGCTTGAAAGAGAATGAAAACATCAAGTCTTCTGTTCATAATTTGCTGGCCAGTAAGCGCAATGAAACAAGCGAACGCGTAATTGCCAAGCAGTTCGTTTAATCTTTATATAATGGAAAAAAAAATGCAGTGAAAGTTGCAAAATGCTCGCAAATCCGATTTTCCAGGTGGTAGAATTCGACAAAATAGGTTTAATTACCGATTCTTAATGATTGACATCTTATAGAATGTGATCAATGAGCTTGATTCAACTCTTTAAGGTGACTATTTCCTTGGGCAGTGTAAGACGAAGACTCCCTTAGGAAGGGATTTAAGGAGATAACAAAAAACAAGTTCGGCTGAGGAAATTGTGATAATATCGTTAATATCGGTAACTAGGTTAAGATGCGAGAAAACAGCATCAAAGCAGAAATTTTGTGATACTTTTTGAATTCTAAAATGCCAAAATTATTAATGATTTTCTAAGACAGTGCTCGAAATACATGTTGTTTCTCTAGATTGTTTTTGAAATGGAAACTTTTTGAAAAACTTGGAAAAACTTTTTGAAGGGCATCCTGGTTGAAGCTGCAAAATACCTATGCCTGCCCTAAGTACTATTATGCATTGTACCTTAGGTGTGGACATTTCAACCTCTGTAAGTTATCCTATGAGGATATGCCAATCCTGCAGACTTCACTCTATTCTAACACCTTTGTACTACCTTGGAGCTAACAATAGCTACACTTGCCATGCAGGGATTCTGGGTAAAATGCAAAATGGCCGCAGCGTATTTGATTTCCGTTCCCAGCCATAACAAAGGGAAGAAAGGCCCAAAGAAATCTTTTTGGATTCAGTCCAACTTCTATAATTGTCCATAATTACATTCTACATACCACTACCTGGCTGTATCATATGGCTAGCTATGCCTACCAAGGAAGGGCTGTCTGTAGGATCCTTCAACCAATCCTGCGACGGAAATTTGCTTGTTGGGACAGACAAATATCTCACCATGTCCGTCCCAAAAAAAGAAATAAAACCCCGAGCTTCCTAACATGAATTGTTGTATTTTTGTAAACAAAAATTCCAGCTTTAAATTCTTTTCCATCCCACTCATTGTTTGGGAGGCCATGTCCGTCATTACGTTAAACTCACAAAAATACATTTTCATCAGTGACACATAATGAAGTTCAGATTTTTGGGACAGACAGGTGAAATTTGTCAAATTTATGTCCAAGGATGGAGGAGGGACGGAC
>NC_049985.1:1264604-1266205 GCF_000003815.2 Branchiostoma floridae | reverse complement strand
TTCTATAATTGTCCATAATTACATTCTACATACCACTACCTGGCTGTATCATATGGCTAGCTATGCCTACCAAGGAAGGGCTGTCTGTAGGATCCTTCAACCAATCCTGCGACGGAAATTTGCTTGTTGGGACAGACAAATATCTCACCATGTCCGTCCCAAAAAAAGAAATAAAACCCCGAGCTTCCTAACATGAATTGTTGTATTTTTGTAAACAAAAATTCCAGCTTTAAATTCTTTTCCATCCCACTCATTGTTTGGGAGGCCATGTCCGTCATTACGTTAAACTCACAAAAATACATTTTCATCAGTGACACATAATGAAGTTCAGATTTTTGGGACAGACAGGTGAAATTTGTCAAATTTATGTCCAAGGATGGATGGAGGGACGGGACCTGGAGGCATCGCCCCTCCAAAATGATAACTTTATGATATAACAATTTGAATAGTTCGTTCTCTAAGTTAGAACAGAATGTAGCTGAACTTTCTGACATGGAAATAGTTTCAAAGAGTATACGCAGTGTACTATTTAAGTTTTCCAAAGGGCCCTTTGTTTTGGGTTGATTTGATTTGATTTTGATTTTATTGGGGTTACATAATGTGGGATATAATCTTGAAACAAAGGAAATGCGCTGGTGCCCCTTTAGCGCCATCTCACTGCCTTGGGGACCAAAGTTAGTGTCAGTTTCACCCCATGTGACGCCCTGATCCCCTGCCAGGTCTTGTTAACGTCTTGGCTAAGTGGAGTCATCCAGGTGCATTCCTCAAGACGTTTGGTGTCACCTCTCATTACAGGAAGACTCTGGACCCACCCAGGCATGGGCCACAATCCACGCAGAATGTTAAGCCTGTTTGCAAACAACAGTGCAGCGATAGACGCAGGCAAAGGGCAATATTCCTGGATCCCTTCACGACATGTCAACATTTTGCCAATATTCTCATACTTTAAGTACTTATAAAAGATATACATCTTATTTCAAGTTGCTTCAATAGCTGTAAAGGTATGGGCTCCAATCCACGCAGAATGTTGCAAACAACCATGCTGCGATAGACGCAGGCAAAAGGCCAATATTTCTCGATCCCTTTACAACATTTCAACATGATCATAGCAAGAATTGGTCTGGTAAAACATTTTGCCAATATTCTTGTGGATTATCATTAAAAAAAATGCATCTCATTTGAAGTTGCCTCAATACCCAATACAACTAGTCAGAAGAAGTATTACTCTCTTGACGACCATCTTCTTGTGTATGTAAAGACACTGTCACTGTGCAACTTTTTTCGAGAGTTACTATAAAATGCATCCTTGGATACCGAGTATTGTTTGACTGGGTTTTTCGGCCAGATGACTACACTGCTTGGAAACATCATGATTGCATTGTTTTGCACTCAGCCAGAGAAATTACCCGCGATTATGATGCAGATTAGACGTACTTCCTTGCAAAGCTCACAGCTTAGACAGCAGATTGCTGGAATGCCTCTACGACAACCATCGAACCCTGATGCCGCACACTTGAGTGACACTTGACTAATATACGGGACCTTAGCCTCATTGGCTTGTATTTCTCTGCACTACCATAGTGATGTTACATTATCTGTGG
>NC_049985.1:1262120-1264504 GCF_000003815.2 Branchiostoma floridae | reverse complement strand
TTTCACAAATATAGCCATCGTACTGGATGGTATGGTTCTGGTCACAAAGTCAAAGTCAATATATGCATTCAATAAACAAAAAAAACTGATTTCTTTATACATTGATTTCTTTCAGCAATGTAGCTCTTTCAAAAAGGTAAAGCTTTTCAATAGGCCCAGGTACTCTCCAAGCAGAAGTTCAGCTCTGGCTGTTTTTTGGGGGGGCAGTTTGGGGGCTTTTTGTCTGGCTTCAATGGCTAGACCCAAACCTCTGCTTGGAGAGGAAGACCCTGGGGCTTACGGCTATACATTCACACATAAACCTGAACAAAACATCATAGTCGAAATCATGATCCTTAATCTTCATCCTTATCCATGGTATACACTATTATCCATGGTATATGTTGGGGTCAAATGCCAAGCCACCTTCTTACAGTAGTTATATGCCTTAACTTCATTGCTCTGATGCCTGATGCCTGCTTGGCAGAAGCTCATTTTACTCTCAGTCTTTTAGATCCCTATTTATTATCATCAAAACCTATTCCAAATCATTGTCTCCCTGCATGTCCTTTTAGGAAACCAATGAGAGTAGTAGTATTTGTGGATTTAACAAGTCTGAGAAAAGAGTGGGATCTGATTCAACAATCCCACACATGGCGCTAAGAAAAACTACAATATCCAACTTTCCCAGGGGCACTTTCGCCTCGTTCGTGACCCTGCAACTCAATCACGTAAACCGTCCATTTGCTAAACCAACCAGTTCCAGCCAAGTACGGGGGAGGACACTGTGCCCGGTTCTTCAAGAAAACAATCATGTGTGCCTCGGACCTGATACAGAGGCTTAGGAGCGGATTATAAGAGATCAGAAAGCGGGAAAGAAGATTAGCGCTGTCGAGGAGATGCGTCCTTCGACGGAACTCCTTTCAGAGCTGCACAAGCTTGTCTTGAAGGTGTATCAACAATTCTACTCCTAATATCTGGTGTTGACAAAGGACTTAGGAACAATCTCCTGACTAAATATCATGCTCGGATCATCTGGTTCGCTGTCCAACTAACATTGACAGCATGAATAGAGGAGAACTACCTTGTAAACAGGTTTACATGTCGCTTGTGACGTCTAAGGCTTTAACTGGAGGTTTCTTGACAATGTCTTGTACTGTACGTGCCCTCTTAGTCTTAGAAAGCAATATGTCTTGAAAAAGCTATCTACCTGTCTCCAAGATTAAATAAATAATGACTGATTGTTCCACTTCAGTTTAAAGGCAACTTATTGCATTTGTATATCTATCCAATAACATTATGCACCAATTGTATAGTTGTAACACAAACAATTTTACATTGGTGCTATAATATCATTGAAAGATAACTGATGTACTGAGTAGTATCACAGAAAACACCAGTAAGGATTTGTTGACCTGAACTGAGCTGCCATCAATTGCATAATGTAACTGCCTTGGGCATAAAAAGCTTTCAGTTTCACAGGACCACTACTACAGGTACAGCTACAGGTAGGCATCCATCTACACATCTGAACATTAAAAGCAGACTAAAACTTTATACAGGGTCGACAAAGGCAATATCCTCAACATCCTGTTTCCCGTACAGACACAAAGGAGTACACAAGATCGCGATGTAGTAAGAAGTACCTGCTGTATAATTAACGATGACGGTCTGTCTGTCTGTACATGAGGAATAGAGTAATGGCACATCATCGCAATTACGGTTAATCCCTCAAAGAGGGCCGCTACATCGCCACACAAAGGCCTCCCAAGTAACCGGGATGATTCAATGCTCATTAAAACGCAACATTTCAGGGAATCTGCCACGTTCTATCGCTGCTCTCCGCGGGCGAAACCGCAACCGGGGACACTGACGCCGGCTCTCTACCGAGAAACATCGAAATTGGGCGTAATTACCTAGGATGAAACATTTTTAACGACATTCCAAGACAACGAATCTACGAAAACTGTCCTTTTGATCAAAGCCTCCTCAATTGTGACGTAACATATCTCTTGTGATTGTACCGAGGACAGTCGTGTTTCCGTATTGTACAACTCAGAGTTGCAATACCTTTACTATACACCCACGGATGAGAAACAGTTAATGACATTCCATGAGAACGAATCTACGAAAACTGTCCTTTTCATCAAAGCTTCCTCAATTGTGACGTAACGTACTAGTATCTCTTGTGATCGTACCAACAAAGAGAACAGTCATGTTTCGTCATGTTTCCGTATTGTGCTGCTCAGAGTTGCAATACCTGTACTATACACTCGCAGATAAAACACATTTAACGACATTCCAAGACACAGATGTACAAAAACTGTCCTTTTGATCAAAGCCAACTGACTTGTGACGTAACATATCTCTTGTGATCGTACTGACAAATAGGACAGTCATGTTTC
>NC_049985.1:1247611-1262020 GCF_000003815.2 Branchiostoma floridae | reverse complement strand
AGGTGATTTCTTTTCTTCCAGTGACGCAGGCATGGAGAACAACTTTGCCTTATATGGCCTGGTATCGGGCGTGATGAACGCCTTCTTCGCCATTGGGTATGTCATTCCCTTGATATAATGGTGAATCTCACGTATTTCTAGAACGATCTTTCAACATACATCTGTCTCAGTTACGGCAGCATGGTTGCGTGAAGCCAGTGAAATGAAAAAAAATCTTTCTGGAAACAACTATGTAAACCTAAAATCAACTACGTCGATGAAGGTTGGTCGTCCAGATAATGACCATGCACTGTAGTCTCTTACTGTTATGAAAAAATGTTCGCGGTGGTTTTAAATTCGCGGTGCAGCGGCCGCCGCGAAAACCGCGAACATTAATCCACCGCGAACATTTCTGCATTTACAGTATGCTGGAATTTCAGTGGTTATCGTTAAACACTTGTCGTTATTGTTCCTTTCTGCGACTGTTTCCGTTGGTAAAATAAACACTTTAAACCCCGCCCGTTCATTTGCAGATAGTTGTCTTACTGGTTTTCTACATCTATGATGGCTGCCTCAGTCCCACGCGGTACGTAAGGCGTCCTCAAATCGCCATGTTATAGATTCCGTTTGAATAAATCACTGTTTAGTCTAATAAATGTCCATTCATGTCACTGCACGAATTTCAAAGCTAACCGTCACTTATATATGTTTGGTAACTTTACAGTGTCTGGTAGAATGTGACAGCATGAAGACGTCATATCCGGCAAGAACGATACACATAGGGGACGTTATATTTTTAAATCGCAAATTTATCGCCTGGATACCAGATTTAAGAGATAATTTTTGTGTCCGTTTATTTCTGTCGGTCTACCTGCAGTTTTCGTTGTTGGGTGAATCACAAATTCTCTATAGTGATATTCATTTATTCTATATCTTTACAGTGATCGTCGTGTGGTATCAATCGACGAAGAGAGCCAAACGCTACTGGCATGACGTACTGTCTACCTGGGTCTTTGGAAAGCATGTTTGTGTTATACAGTTTTCTCACTGGCAGTGGCTAATGGGCCTAAGGATTTTGTAAGGTCCCCAGCGTAGCATATCTAAAAGACTGTCTGTTTGTGCAAATCGTGAATGGGATCATTCTTATTTCAGGATGTAAAATAAGATATATATTGATGCTACCTGTATAAAGAAAATCTCATGCTCAAGTGAAAGCCCGTCCAGTGTAATTTGAGAATGTACCATATATTCATGATGCTGAATTTTATTATCAAACAATCGATTGTGTTGCAGAATACACCTTCTTGTCGGCATCGAATCATCATGTCAGATCATTGCATAACTGGAACTTTGAATGTGCCTTATTGTCTATTTTGCCTGTGTTCCTGTTTGCGTAGTATTGATGCATTCACACAACTGGAAATGCTTGCATTTGTTCTATGAGAAGAAAATGCAAATGTGTCGACCATGACAAAACTGTACCTGACTTTCGAACCAAACCAACTTGTGTCAATCTCGTTTGTTCGTAGATTCTCAATATTCTAAATTTAGATTGAAATTTGTGGATACCAGAAAACAAAGAAAATGTAACCACGTACCGCTTGGCTTCCATTGCTCGAACGCAGGAGTTCGCAACCGATAGACTTGAAACTTGATGTCTGTACCTGACTGTTACTATGTCACTTATCATATTGCATGTGATAGCCACCTTTATAAAAACTTCCAACAGTAAGAAATTAGTTTTGTTACACCACGCGAAATGTAGCGAAATGTAACTTGCTAATTGCTACTTGGTTAACTACTAAAATCACTAGCATCGCGAAAAGTATTACCAAGGAAGTTGTATAATATTCTCGATTTACAATGTCTAGCTGGATGGTGGTACTGTGTAATGCTATATATCCTATCAACATGATAAGTTACAGATACATGTATATGGAATAAAAACATATGGTAGAGCGAAAGCTCGGGGTTTATAATCCGTTGAACAGCATGTTTGATTTGAAAAGCGTGACTAAAGAAGCTATGGATGGGCTATCAGCAGGCAGTTACAAACGGGTCTTATCGAATTAATGATGCGATCTTAGACCCCCTGGCGGCTTTCCTCTGTACTGTGGTAGAACTTCAGGTCTTCCTATCTCTTGTTCTGGACCATGATACTTTGACCATATCTATATTATGACTTGTTTTAGTGGTACATAGATCTCGTGGACCCCTCGTGGTCAGGAAGCAGACACAGAACCGTGCGACCTTGCTTTGGTTGCCGTACTGTGTAGGTCAAAGGTCAACTGTGACGTACAAACCATCGGGGTTACCGAGAGGACAGCGGTCGGTGGGAGGGTTTGCAAGCTGCTGTGCTGTATGTATATAAAACCAATAATAGAGGATGTGCCTCACATTGACACGATCATTCCCGTCCTGCGTGCTGTGCAGCAGAAGATAACACAGCAGACAGGTAAGAAGATGTCGTGGATTTCGTATGAAACGATGCTACTTGTATAAAGAAAATCTAATCCTATGCTGAAGTGAAAGCCCATCCACCGTTATCTGACAATGTACCATATTTTGATGATGCTGAATTTTATCATAAATGTATCAAAGAATCAGTTTTGTTGCAGAATACAACGGTTGTTGGCATCGAATCAAATCATTACTTAACTAGAACTTTGCAATGTACCGATTTTCTATTTTTGTCAGGGTTCGCTTAAAAGGCTGGGCTGTCTACCAGGCCAGGCTACCTGGCCTGTCTACCTGGCCTGGCTATCACGTCAGGCTACTCAGATCCCCCCATTCATAGCCCCACCATATGGCACTCAGCCAAAACAGCTGATTGACAGGCATAGTAATTGCTAATCTCCAACACAGCCCAGCCTTTTAAGCGAACCCTTTTTGGCAGTGCAATTTGTGAATTGCAATTTGTGGATACCTGTATTGGAGATGTAGTGTACCTCTTAGCTTTTAATACATCGCTCGAATGCACTAGTTCACAGCCGATTGACTTCAAATTGGATGATTTCTTTAGATAAATAGCCTATCTGTCCATACTTCATTGTTATTTTCATGTCATTAATTATAATGCAAGGGCGGGGTGAAGTACTACTACAAGAGAAAACACCAGGACGCCTCCCACAACGGAATCATGGAGCAAGAGAAGGGCGACAGCGAGACGTCAGGCTTGCTTAATGGACATATCGGCTCAAGGCATGTACAGCTCGACACAGACAGAACCCCGGATGTTGTGACATACGGAAGTGTGACGGACGAACACACGGAAGAAGTCGCCAATGGCACAGATACTCCTGTGGAGAAAGAAGGCTTTAGTTGTGGGAGGGCATCAAAAAGACAGATCCTGTCCTTCTTCTGCGTCGCTTTTCTGAACTTTTCGGGGATGGCCTGCTACGCTATAATCACGCCGTTCTTTCCGAGTGAGGTACGCAATTATATACGACAGGTACTGTATTCACACACTGGCCCTGCTAACATTATAGAACGCAAATCACATGGCCGCCATTTTATACTGGCGTAGTCTAACCTAAATCTAGAAACACTTGTCCATATTTATTGATAACGGGGTAACTGTTTGGCGTACCCGCTTTTTGTTTGCTTTGGGACAGACGAAGACAATGTGGGACTGTACTCAAGTTAGTGACTTATTTTAACAGAGCCACGTACAAAATACAGAAAGAAGGTAAATGTAATCTTTATGCCTAGGTTACACATAGCCGACTTTGGTTCCCGAACACTAGCCGACTCTTAGCCGACTCTTAGCCGACCCAAGTCGGCAGTAGTTCGGGAGTAGTCTGACCAGTTTAGGCCACGCCTATTTTTTAGCGCCGAACATATCCCGAACACCTCCCGACCAGTAAATGACTTACTCCCGACTGTGTCCCAAATGCTAACTAACCTATCACCAACCATCCCGACCTCTAGCCGCAGACTGCCGAATCACTCCTGACTGATCCCCAACCGATTGCGGACCCTTTTTCGACTTGAAATAGACATAATCAGCGATTTTCAAAAGAGTGCTCATTTTCGTTTTTAATAAAGAATGTCCTTTGTTCTATTTGTAAACATCACCAAGAGATCAAATTTAGATCACATATAGCTCCAGTGCGGCATTTATGGGTCTTTTTGTTTTTGGCTGGATGTCGGTCGTGCGAAGTTCGGGAGTGATTCGTCTACGTTCTGGCAATAGTCTTTTTGCTTGGGAATGAGTTAGCAGAGATTTGTCTAAGGTCTTGGGGGGAATCATTGGTAAGTTGGAAACAAGCTGGGAGTAAATCAGCAATGTTTATGGCGTGGTTAAGATTTAATTTGACTGCTGACTTACTCCCGAACACCAACCGAACACTAGCCGACCGTGCCGAACACCAGCCGACCACCAACCGACCCATTCCAGAGTTGCCGTTCAGAGCCGAATGTTTTGAACATTTCAAAACATTCGGATGGAGCAGGCGAACACCAGCCGACTCAGCCGAACGCCAGCCGAACGCCATCCGACTCAGCCGAACGCCAGCCGACTTCAGCCGACTAGCTCCCGAATCACTCCTAAACCATAGTCGGGAGAGAGTCGGGAGCCAAATTCGGCTATGTGTAACCTAGGCATTACCTACTTGGCTGTTTACCCGCATTGAGCTGCCTTTGACATGTGCATGTAAATAAAAGATTATAATATTGGGTGACAGGACAGTAGCTTTCTATTTTATTACCTACAGGACAAACTCTAGTCGGGGTATCTATGTATCCGAATCAGGGCAATGCCATGTTTACGACGTAGTCTCTGTTCAAAGCGTCTAAATATTGTTGCCACAGGCTTTACGACGAGGGGCCTCGCAGACTACAGTAGGATTTGTATTCGGATGTTTCAGTGCAGTCCAGTTTCTAGGAGGGCTGGTCTTCGGCAAATTTGTGAGTATCCGTCCTACACGATCTTTGGCAAATTTTGAGTATCCGTCCTACACGGTCATAGGCAAACTTTTGAGCAACCGTCCAATTGCTTCCTGACACGCCAATGGTCATACTGAAAATTCAAAAGCACACGACTACGCCACATGACCAGGGAACCTACAGATGGATGGACTTTAGATGATGATGTCGTAGTTTCATGTCTCTCTATTGATGTTGATGATTCTGCCCCTCTCTTTCCTCTTTATAAGAACATAAACGTTTAACTTGCCAGTATCTTTCCATGTCAAACAGGTGTTCTCTTTCATCCATAGATCACAACCGTTGGGTCGAGGTTCGTGTTGATCAGTGGTGTGTTTGTGGCAGGGAGCTGTTCGCTGTTGTTTGGGTAAGACAATGGGTCGTCTGCGAGGATATAAAGTAAAATAGATGTACTATAACACAGGACTAACATCTTCCGGTATCTAAGTGAAGCGCTTGGATGTAAATTAGAAAATAAAATGGTAAGCGTGAACAGCTTAAAGAATATCGAAGATTATGAATGTGTTATTGTTCTTCTTGTCGATTTGACTATTGTTTGCTGCTTAATTTTACCCCTTGCTGCAAGTGGATCTACATACTTACAGGCTCCTAGAGTACACGGAAGGAACAACGTTTATCGCCTTCTGCTTTGCCATTCGGTCTATGGAAGCCCTGGGTGTGTCTGCGCACTTGACTGTAGCAACAACTATTCTGACCCACGAGTTCCCCAACGACATAGCGAAAGTCATGGTGTGTACTAGTAAATCATTCGCTCTTGCATTTGTCCCTTTGCATTGGTCTTATACATTTGAGAGACGTGGACTGTCATGATTTTGTGTTCAGTATAAAACAATGAAACAGTCAGAAAGTGGCCTGGAATAGGTATGTTTACAGAACACCAAAACTCTACTCTGTATGTAAAACTCTACTGCAAGCAGTATCAAAAGGATACGAAAAGACAGGAACCCATTAAAGCCCCTGTCACACATTGCCAACCAGAGTTCATAGGGGATCCCATACTGATCCATACTCTCTACGCCTTCTTTGGTTGGGGTATGGTCGGGAGTTAAGTTGTGGACTACTCTGTGTGTGTTACAGGGGCTTGAGCTTTAATTCCTTGCAAAGATTCATCATCTGAAAACGTTTATCAAAGTATTACTCGCCAATACAGGGTATCCAGGAGATTTTCGTAGGACTCGGCATGATGGCGGCTCCTCCCATTGGGGGTGTCCTGTACAACGTGAGTAATCGGCAGTTTCTATGGATGGGTCTGGACTCTTTTCCGTGGTGACTCTGATGTTTTGTTATGTGTAGTAAGTATGACCTACATGAACTGTACATTCCATGTCTCATAGCGTGATGGAAGGATTTACTGCAATAGAGATGACGTATTGTGTCATCAATTTGTCTATCTTTATTGAAATCAGTCCAATACATAACGTTAGATACATAATTTTGTACTACCGAATTACGCTGAATAGTTAAAAGATACATAAAATTGAGAACATCGGCACTATACATAGATTAAGTTAAGTTAAAGTTGCCCGTACATCAGTAACAGATGCGTAGGGGTGGCGCCCATCTCCATTTCTGTAGCCCTTGGGCCACACATGTGCAAGCCGGTGCAATGGCCTAGTGGTTAGAATACATAGATGCGAAATGATATTTCTACAGTAGACATACTCGATCGCAAAACATTTCATGGAAAGTCAGTGTGCAGTCACAATCGGGTCCTTACTTCAGGCATGCACGTTGATGTCATGTTATCTAATCCTGGTGACAACAGCTTGGCGGGTTCAAACTGCCGTTCTTCACGGTGGGGGGTCTGATGTTCTGCTGCTGCGCGGTGCTGGCTGTCCTGGTCCCGCCTCAAGTAGGTGAGTGTGATGCGGTAATGACACGCGCTTCGCTCATTCAGTGGTTTATTCGGCGGGTCTATAAACTATTAAGTAACTGACCAGGCGTTATGTGACCGCAAACATTGACAGAAAGGCATACCATTATTTAACGATATTGCCATAAAGCCGCTTTAAACTGACACTGCCGTTATATAGATAGTTAGTATAGATACTAGGAATGAAATTTTTCTATTGGTTTACACAGCCTGGCTTTACGACGATGAGATGATAAACAATAATAGGTCACATATAAACACCGAATATACTTTCTTATTTTCAACATACATTTTAGATCAGGCTGTTGCTGTTCTCTGATTATTGTGCAACGATGATGGTCCTCACCTAATTTGCAGTATATTCTTTCTTTACCATGGGTAACACAACAATAATTACGACGTGGTACCCTGTTTGGCCAACTGCCTCTGAGTGTTCTTACTGTGTTTTTGTATATACATACTGTACACTATTCTATCTACGTTTATGACATTCAGGTGAACAGTATTCAAATACAATTCAATCTCTACACTCACTAAACGGTAACAGGTTGTTTCGCAACAATGTCAGTTCGCAACCGTCAGTTCGCAACAAGGCAAGTCTTTTTGCAACAACGTACAAGTCGTTTCGCATCATTTGAATGTTATTGATCTTGATAGCCTAAAAGTATTAGAAATCGTATTCCCAACATAATTACACTCCTTTCGCGTAAAAATTTTACCGGGTGCGAAAGACAACCCCGGCGGCAAAGGAACATGGGGCCGCATGGACCTGACAGCCCGATGACTTTCATGCGCCGGGCGGTACAGTTTCATACGTGCACAGGTAGGAGTATGATTATGTTAGGAATACGTATACGATTTCTAATACTATAAGGCTATTAAAAATGATAACATTCAAATGTTGCAAAACGACTTGTACCTTGTTGCGAAAAGACTTGTAATTTGTACATGTTGCGAAAAGACTTGCCTTGTTGCGAACTGACGGTTGCGAACTGACATTGTTGCGAAACAACCTGTAACCTCACTAAACCACTATTGCTGTTTTTTCACAGATAAACAGGAAGGCAAAAGGGACGTGTCTTTGCTGTACTTTCTTAGGATCCCAACCGTCATCATGACTTGTATGTATTTGAAAATATATCTATATTTCGTTTCAAATTCCATATCGCAAACAATGCAATAAGATGTATGCAAGTAAAAGCAATGTAATTGGCAGCAAATGCATTTTAATTCACCGTTTGTGTATGTGTATTTGATAACGGACAAAGAGATGACAGAATTTTTTATTACACTTCTTTATTCTAATCTAATCAAATCGTGTGTTTACAACAATGACAATGACAATAACGATAACTTGACAAGTGATAATGCACTAAAATAGGCAACCAATAAACTTGATACTGTTGTTAAGTGTCTTCTGTTGCCATAATGTTTTCAGACTTCAGAGCCTGTGCTTATGTATGCGTTTTCCTTTCCGTAGGCGGAGTAACCGTTGTGCTCTTCTCTGCCATTGAGTATCTTAACCCTGTGTTGCAGCCATATGCTACAAAAGAGGTAAAGTCTTTATTTCTGTTATTTTCTCTATCATATCCGATAGAAAATGGCTTATAAGTCCCCCTACAAGTTGGCCTTTGCATCCTACCACTGTCTTAGTTTTTCTTTGAGCCCCACAAATATTAGAATATCAATCTATGGAGTATGATGGCTTACAAATGGTTCTTGTTCATCTTACAGTTCAATCTTACTTCTCCGCAAGTTGGTCTGATATTCCTGCTCCTGGCCTGCGTGTACGCCCTTTTCGCGCCGGCATGGGGGTGGCTGGCTGACAAAAAGGTGAATTACACAACTCGAGTCCATTTTTTATTCGGATGATTTAGAACTCTAAGTAACCGAGGTCGACTCTTCTAACTTCAAGCTGTCATCGTTTCGTGTTATCTAATGGTTTTTTGTTGTTCTTACAGAAATATGCCAGGATTATGATGACATTAGGACTGCTCGTGCTTTCAGCTGGGACGCTCCTCATTGGTCCGTCACCCCTCCTTACAGACTACGTCACTCTTCTGCCCAAGTAAGGGTCTCGCTGTGTTAGTGCTATGATACTTTGCGATACACTGGTACAATATTGCTTGAAAGAAGCCATGCGGGTATGCAAAACATTGTAGTGCAAGTTACGTATTCAATTTGAATTTCATTTATACTTAATACATGACTTGTACACCTTGACATTGAACTTAACCCTAAAATGAACTGTAATTAATGAGCACCGCACGATCGATAATGGGTACCGTTAAATACGTGTATTTTACTGTTGCAAGAAATCATATGAGCGGCATGTGAATGTGTCAACCGTAAGGCCTAGAGAGCCATTTCTTTCTTTCTTTCTTTCTTTTTCAGAGCATTATGGATAAACATCGTCGGTATTGTAGTCATTGCACTGTCTACCGGCTCAGTTTTAGCAAATCTCTTCAATGTGATGCTTTGGGCGGCTAGGTAAAGGTGGACTCTCACTGCACCTGGGGCACCGGTGCGGCACTGTGGGGTTTGTTCACTGTGGCACTGTTTTGTCATATTCGCGATTCTTTTTATAATTTAGATTAATCTAAATGACTTAGAAGACAACAAAATACAAAACGGAAGAAAATTCGTACTTAATCGTTGAAATTCGTTGAGTCATCTAAAAACCCCGCAGTGCCGCACCGGTGCCCCAAGTGCAGTGAGAGGGCACCTTAACAGTGACTGCTTCTGTCATCTACTTAATTCAGATAAGGCTATAGGTCTGACTATTCATAGATATGAAATATAAAATCTTCCATAGCGTAGCTACACAGTAGTTCCTCATTATTGAGAAGTACGCTACAGGCAAAAACAGCTATAATCCCATCATAAAGATAGCCAATGATTCCTGAACAACATTGACTTGTGTCGTGTATTTAATTACACTTGTACTCTGTTTTAAATGACTTATGGAAATGAAATTTTCTGAGTAGATTCTCAGTAGTCTTTGCCATCATGCTAATTTTATGTTGCTGCTGTTTTTGTTCAAAGCGATGCAGGTATGGAGACCGACTTTGCTACTTACGGACTAGTATCTGGAACTTTCGGTGCATTTATGGCCATGGGGTAGGTTATTATTCATTAGTACAAGAATGTTATATAGGGATGATGACTACAAATTGTGTCAGATTTCTGTTTCACTTGTAACTGTTCTTCGTACTCATAAACCATGCTATTACCTTAAATTCCGTCTACGATATGTTCCAAGGCGTTCCACAACGTGGTCTTGTAGTTAGGGTTATTGACTAATAATCTAGAAGTTCTCGGTCGAATCCCTGGCAAGCTGTTGTACACTTAACACCTATTTTTAAATCTCCAAAGGTAAAGAAATACAACATATTCAAAGTACTACTGCTGTAGTATAATCATACAGTATTCCCATGCACACTGATATGGTGATAAACAACGACATTCTCGTCTCTGATATTTCAGGTCATTTCTGGGTCCGACAGTGAGCAGTGCCCTGGTAGAGAGGTTTGGGTTGCCATGGGCCTCAACAGCATTCTCAGGGTATATCTTATTTTCCGTAAGTACCTTAAACTGAAGAATAAGGATATATATAAAACTAGAAATGATATATACATGTTACCATAAAAAAAAAGACTTCCACTTTGAAAAATTACTACAACGGTTTGATCAGAGGAATTCATTTTCTTTGCATAAGTCTTAACTAGGCATGCATGATTATTGATCTTATACCGACTGTTTCACTGCAATTGCTTCTGATGGTCCTTGAAAACTTGTTACTACCGTTTGGATTGCAGATGTTGCTGGTGGTCATTTTTACCATCGGTGAAAACGTGTATGAGAGGTAAGATTCGTCAGATCCATTCGTTTAATGTTTTATCTAGAGTTCTATAGTACTTATATGTTGTTCAGCAATATTTTGTTTTTGCACTACCCTCTTTCCACTAGACGGTGATCGCGACAGCGACCAACATTAGATTTGTATAACAGCTAAATTTGATTATTGGAGTATGATGAAAGATGTAAATATATAACGCAAAAGACACGAAAATGTTCCTTAATTAGGCGATCTGCCAAATCTTTGTTGGCTGAGCGGTCGCTGCTGCTAGTGTTGCCTAGTGGTAAGAGGTGGTACTCGGGGTGCCAGCTTTAATATACCAGTCGATTTACGAGTATCGCTCTTTCTGCAGATACCATGCTGGACCATCAACTGAGGAGGAAGCTCAAGGGTTACTTACATAACGTCTTCAAATTAACGCCAACTACATCGAGATGTCGTTTGACTCTGCAGCTGTTTCCGTTGGTACAATAAACACTTTAAACCCGTCCGTTCCTTTCTAGATAGTTATCGTACTGGTTTCTACATGTATATTATGGCTGCCTCACTCCCACGCGGTATGTAGGGCATCCTCAAATCGACATGTTATAAATGACCGTTTAGTGTAATGAATGTCCATTTTTGTCACTGCATGATTTTTTTCAACGTTAACCGTCACTTATATATGTGATATCATGAAGACGTCATTTCTCAAGATCGATACACATAGGAACGTTATATTTTTAAATCGCTAATGTATCGCCTCTATGTAGTGGATACCTGATGATCAGATTTATATACAAGTGGTTGAGTTAAAATAAGTTATGCACGACTTGAGTACGCTGCCACTTTGTCCTAGCGCTTTTATTTCTATTTTACACGTATTTTTCAATAAAAGAAGATTGTACGGATAATTTTTGCGTCCGTTCATTTCTGTCGGTCCACCTGCAGTTTTAATCGTTGTCGGGTGACTGACAAATTATCTATAGTTAAACAGGCATGAATCTGCTTTAATTTTATACCTTTTCAGTGATTGCCTTGTGGTATCAACCGATGGAGAGAGCCAGATGCTACTAGCATGAATTACTATGTACTTGGGTCTTCGAACCGAATATTTTGTGTTATACAGTCTCTCACTGCCATATAAGGTCCCCAAAGTACTTAGTAACCTATCCAAAAGACTCTGTTTTGTGCAAATCCAAATGTGAACGGGATAATTCTTATTTCGGAAAGTTAAATAAGATAGATATTGATGCTACTTGTATAAAGAAAATCTCATGCTAAAGTGAAAGTCTGTCTAGCGTTTTTTTTAGAATGTACCATATTCATAATGCTGAATTTTATTGTCAAACAATTGGTTTTGTTGCAGAATACAGTGACCTTGTTATCGACATCGAATCAAGTTATTTCAGATCATTACATAACTAGAACTTTGAATGTAATTATCTTTGCCTGTGTTCCTGTTTGCATAGCATCGATGCATTCACACAAAAAGTTTTAGTTCTGTGAGAAAAGAAAAGTTAAATGTGTCAACCATAACAAAAACTGTACTTGACTTTCGGACCAACTCGTGTCAGTCTCATTTATATTTGTTCGTAGATTCTCAGTTCTGGACTGAAATTTGTGAATAGTCGAAAACGGATGTTGCGTCCATCGCTCAAACGCAGGAGTTCGGACCCGATTGACTTCACAGTTGACGAATTTTTTTGTCAAAATCGGTACCCTGTACAAACATATATGTCTGCACTTGACCGTCACTATGTTGGGGGCAAGCTGTGGCTCTTTAGCAGATTTCCTTCTGCATACATATGTGCAGGTGACTGGTAGGTACTAGTAATATGTCAAAGGTGGAAGCCCCTCACTTGTAAAGTCTAACGTTCCGGCATTTTGCAGGTGTCATTACGTCCCGGTCATTGTTACGCAAATCAAAACAATGGCCGACCTAAACTGTTAACGTCTCAGTGGCTTTCATCTTTGACATATTACCTACAATTTCTGTCGTCCACATATGTGTAGTGAAATCTAAAGATCTCATACGAGCAATCGCAAGGATGTCACGACGATTCAGTGGCAATTGCAAGAAAAAAGCAGATGTTTGGCAAAAGATTGTAATCAGTAATTTGTTAAGTTAGAATTGCTTCTTCCCTCAAGCTTTACCTAGGCCATTTAATGTAACTAAGCAACCTGGACTGGAATATAGGCACAAAGGTGAACTGGACCATGATGATGACGTCATGATTACTTACTGCAACAAGGGCGGGGCAAAGTACAAGAGAAAACCCCAGAACGCCTTCTACGGCGGGATAATGGAGCAAGAGAAGGACGGCAGCGAGACGTCACGCTTGCTTAATGGACATATCGGCTCAAGGCATGTACAGCTCGACACAGACAGAACCCCGGATGTTGTGACATACGGAAGTGTGACGGAGGAATACACAGAAGCAGTCGCAAATGGCACAGAGACCCCTGAGAAGAAAGAAGGCTTCAGTTGTGGGAGGGCATCAAAAAGACAGATCCTGTCCTTCTTCTGTGTCGCTTTTCTGAACTTTTCGGGGATGGCCTGCTACGCTATAATCACGCCGTTCTTTCCGAATGAGGTAATTATATACGTCAGGTATTGCATTTGCACTCTAGTCCTGCTAACACTATAAAACACAATCACATGGTCGCTATTTTATACTGACTTGGTCTGACCTAAATTTACATACGCGTGTCAATATTTGCTTGGTTTATCCTGTGTGATTTACCTGGCAAAACTGCTTTTGGCGTGTGCATGTAAATAAAGGGATTATGATATCGATTGTGTTCAGAAGACAGGACAGCAGCTTTCGAATCTAACATCTGAAGGACAAACTCTAGTGTGTGCGCTCTAGCCTCTGCTCACGGTGTTCTTAATTTTCTCGCCCTTCAGGCTTTGCGGAGAGGGGCCTCGCAGACTACAGTGGGATTTGTATTCGGATGTTTCAGTGCAGTCCAGTTTCTAGGAGGGCTGGTGTTAGGCAAATTTGTGAGTATCTATCATTTGAATCATAACGTCATTGGTTTTATTTCTCTTTCTTGATACTGGTGATTCTACTCTCCTACTCTCTTACCTCTTTGTAAGAAAATAAACGTTTAACTTGCCAGTAACTTTCCATGCCAAACTGGTCTCCTCTTTCTATTTGTTCCTTATTAGATCACGTCAGTTGGATCGAGGTTTGTGTTGATCAGTGGAGTGTTTGTGGCAGGGAGCTGTTCGCTGTTGTTTGGGTAAGTCTGCGGGTCTACAAAACAACGTAAAAAGCAACGTAAATGTAACATATCATGTGGTGGATAACTTCTTCCCAGCATGCTACAATGCAGAACAAACATGACAATCGTAAAAGGCTTTATCATGATTACATAGAAGGCTGTTCACGTTTTTTTTCTTCCCATCGATTTGACCATTGCCTTTTGCTAAATTGTACCACATTCTGTCCCATGGTGTACCCTTCACGCTTGTATGTTATATACATGTGGCTCTATCTGACAGGTTGCTAGAGTACATGGAAGGAACAACTTTTATCGCGTTCTGCTTTGCCATTCGGTCTATGGAAGCCCTGGGTGTTTCTGCGCACACGACTGCAGCAACAACCATCCTGACTCACGAGTTCCCCAACGACGTGGCGAAAGTCATGGTATGTAAGTCATTCGCTCTTACATTTGTCCTTTTGGTCTCACACCATTTTCCCCAAAACGTTTATTAAAGTATTACTTACCAATACAGGGTACCCTGGAGATTTTCGTTGGCTCG
>NC_049985.1:1239158-1247511 GCF_000003815.2 Branchiostoma floridae | reverse complement strand
TTCGATCAGTCCTCTGATCCTTCTCAAGTTGTTCCGGAAGTGCGACTTAGGTCTTGGGTCATTACAACTTGAGAAGGATCAGAGGACTGATCGAAAGCTTGTTGGTAAGCTCTTTATTTTTGTGTACGGATATAAAGTCTTAAAAATCGTATCATTATACTCTTTCCTACAACCAAGATAACAACTATAACACCTGCTGACCATGATGATATATCTTTTGGGTCATGACAACCCTTTGTTACAGCAGTGGTGGTGTCTGAGTACATTAATTTTAATTTTGGAAATCTTTTTAATGATGCAGCGGTTGTTACTGTAACTGTTACAGCAGTCATGGTGTCTGGTCCATCTGGTCATGACCACCAGTTGTTACAGTAGCTGTAGTGTCTGTGCTGTTGGACACAACACCAGGGTCTGGGCCAACAGAGCGATTCCTGGTCCATCTCTTCCAACAGATTATGAGAACAATCATGGTACCAATGAGGACAGTGCCGGCTGCTGCACCAGCAATAGGGGCAATGGGAATAATGGGATGCGATTCAGGCTCTTCTGGAGGCAAAGAGTGAACAAAAACAGATGAAGTAGGACCAGATTCAAACTGTTCTGAGGGAGTAGAGCCAACAGATACAGGCTGGGAGAAAGTGGGAGAAGACACAAGCTGTTCTGGAGGTGTAGAGCCAACAGATACAGGCTGGGAGAAGGTGGGAGAAGACACAAGCTGTTCTGAGGGTGTAGAGCCAGTATGTACACGTATGGCAAAAGTCGGAGAAGATGCAATGTCTGAAGAACTGGTGGTGCCTACTGGAGGAGGTGAAGCATTTGTAGTAGTTGTGGACAGAAAGCTTTACATTCTTGGCTTTTCACAGATCAAATCTTCACGACTGACGTGAAGATGCCATGTCTGAAGAACTGGTGGTGCCTACTGGAGGAGGTGAAGCATTTGTAGTAGTTGTGGGCAGAAAGCTTACAATTCTTGGCTTTTCACAGATCAAATCTTTACGACTGACATCTATCAGCTTTTGGCCTTGTAAGCGGGCTGGTTGAGAACAAATTATCTCTTTTTTTATAGATCTTTTCATCCTTAAGGAAAGCATGCTGCAGTCACACTGCCAGGGGTTGTTGACGATATTCATTAACAATACTTGACTAGAGTACAGTTGGATCTGAGGGAGATCTGAGACCATACTGGGATGGATGGTTGTCATCTTGTTATTGTTCAGCAACAACATTTGAAGCTTGGGCAGGTTTGAAAGTACGCCTGGCTGAATGGTTTTTATCTTGTTGTTGTGCAGCATTAAGTTTCTAAGCTGTAACATGTCTGAAAATGCCCGAGGCTGGATGTTGGTTATTTGGTTGTAGTGCAGATACAACTTTTGCAGCTGTGGTAGGTTAGAAAATGTACCTTGCTGAATCTCTGTTATTTGGTTGTGGGACAGATTTAGTACTATCAAACTCCTGTATCTTGAGAAAGCAGATGGACTGATGGTTGTAATCTTATTGTATTTTAAGTCAAGTTTAGTGATACTTGAAGGTAGATACTGAGGAACACTGCCTCTGGTTCTGCAGCAGCAGTTACAGTCTGATGAACAGCTGGTGCTGCAGGCTGCGGTCGGTCCAGCTTCCTTCAGGACGATAAGCAGAAAGACCAGCAGTGTCTTCAGCTTTCCAAACATTTTGTCTGCAAGAGAAGGAATACAATGTAGATGTAATAACTGAAAACAAACTTGTGCTTAAAAGTCGTTATTGCCTAGTAACGTTACATATTGCTTGTGCATGTTGAAAAGTCTTTTATGTCGCTATGAAACACAACTAAAGAAATTGTTATTCCTGGTAAAGAGAGTATTAACCACCTCACAAACTTCCACCCTACAAACACTATTATTATATTTATTATTATTATTAATAGTTACTTTAAGGAGCTCTGTGTCCTAATGACCCTTTTTTGTTATGTTTATGGTCAATTGGCAAATAGAGATTGTTGATAGATGGATGCTGCTTTGGTACATGACACTATTTTGTGTGCCATCAAAGGATCTGCTTAGAGATTAGTAATCATTATAACTGCTTAGAATTTCATTGATAAATCTCAGTGCATGTGAAGTCAAAATTGCTAAACAGAGTGGAGTGATGAACATTTTGTACAGTCACCAATTTGGAACAAAAAGACATGGCCCACCTGCAGCCAATGTAGCCAATATGACAGCATGCAAGCCATTTATTCTATGAATGGAACCAGTCCTGCTTACCTTGTTGTGTTCTTCACAGATGTGAGTCCTCTGTTGAACAAGGATTCTGCGGGCTTCTCCCAAGTTGTGTTGGTCTGTCAAGAACCACTTTTCAACCAAGCAGTTTCCAATGCTGAAAAATCAAGTTAAACACCAGATTGAGGGTCAAAATCATATTGAAGCTCATTAATATTGTTCAAATTTACTTCCTATAGTTGGATCTCTGACATAGAGAAAATGAGATAAAGCATTTTTATTGGTTGTTTTAGGAACTAACAACCTACCCAAAGACCACATTTGATTGTTGAACAAACATGGCTCAAATGGTTAAAGGGATATATTGTAAGATTTTGGCGCCAAAATAACAAATGTTCTGAACTTTAAAATATTCAGTCAGATTGATATTTGTAACTTATTTTCATCATATCTGTATCGTTTTTCCCATTTCTTGTGTCAATTAACAACGCGAAAGCAAACCGCGGTCAAATCAATTTACTTCTACTTTACATACATCTAATCTACCCATACGTAAGCCCATCGTAGATTTCAGAATCAACCATTGCGGTCGAAGATCTTTGGAGCTTAACAGGGACTTGCAACAAACTTCATTTAATTATTTGAGCAAATCACCGAACGCATTCCTTGGTTTGTTGGAAAGTTGGATAAAATGGCATTAACAATGCAAGCAGCATTGGGTAAGTCCGCACATTCCTAAACATCCTCACGGCACAACAAATTCCTATCCGTACATCGTGAACATTGCTGTGCATTGTAATAAGGTAGTTTTAACTGATATTAGAAGGTTTTGTTTGTTGCGAAGGCTGTATGACGTCGAGTCAGAAACTGCAGATGGCAACAAAACAATACTAAGTACTGTTGAGCTTGGCCATTGACTATTTTACAAAACAGAAGAAGTCAATGGACATAATGTTGCTCAGAAAATTTGTCCCAGCCGAACTCCTGAAGGATGAAACAATTCCATGACCCTCTCACAGCACCAGATACTGTGAGGGAGCATTCATATTGCAGCCGCTCAATATGTCCAGCATAACATCGGCATATCCCAATGACGGATTTATACATTTTTATAAATAACTTATATATTTGACAGGGCAACTCAAATTTTTAAGTTATTTAATGGTCTTTTTAAAAATCTTTGAAACCATTTCAGCAATGTGAGGGCTGCATGATATGTTGGATGTTAAAATTACTCCAATATGATTGTGTTTTTTTCAACGAATAAATAAGAAAACGAGACAAGGCTTAACTTTCACTGTGTGTTAGTCCAAGGTTAAGTCCTGGCCCAAGAAATCTTATGATACAGGTTATCAGCTTTTTTCCTACAATACCAAAGATTTGAAAATATTGAACTGAGATAAAGACTTACCGAGAAACGGTATCAGCTTTTTTTCTGCAAACCCAAAGAGTCCAAAATATTGAAATGAGACTTACCGAGAAACAGAGTCCTAATGAACTGTATCCAGTAACAAGCACCCGTAGATTGTACTTAGAAAGAAGTCAGCTCAGGTGGTTTTAGACAAGCCAGGGAAGTCTTGGTTGTGGCTGTTGTGCCAAGCGTAGCCAACTGTACAACTGCGCGGTTTGTTCCCCAACTATATATATATCCACACAGATTCTGCTCTCTCAAGTAGGCAAAATTGAATTTAGCTTTCTGAAATTGTGCTTGTTCAAATGAGTAAGATGCTGGATAAGTTTGGAGAACTTGAAAGTCAAGTTCGCATGATGTTTTCATTCCAATGTAGCTACATATGTAATGAAGTTAATTGTTGCCAAAAATCAATGCAGTTTTTCATTACAGTACAAAGCCACACGATTTGTAGAACTGATCATACTGCAAACCTGCTTGGTTGAAATAATCCCAATTGCAGAGAAGGAAAGAAAAATTTGCGTCTTTCACAAAAACTCTCCTTTGTAGCTTTTTTATTCACTTTTCTGTCTCTGGTTGACAACTGTATCATTCCATTGTTGTTGTAATCTACGAGGGGCATTCAATAAATAATGTCCCTGACCCATTTCCCATAGCAGGAGATTAATGAAACTTGGCACAGTTATTAGTCTTTCTCTTCATAGGAACCACCCAGAGTTTTGCATTTCTCCCATCATTTGATGTAGCTCTGGACACCGTTCTTGTAGGACATCCCAGGTTGGTCCTCCGACAGATGCCTCATCAATGGCAGAAGAGGGACGACCAGGTCTGGGAGCTGTTTCCACAGACTTCCGACCTTGTTTGAATTCAGGATGCCAGCGTTTTACAAGGTCATATGATGGGGCATCATCACCATAAGTTTTTTTCATTTCATCAAAAGTCCCCTTTGGTGTGCGTCCTTTCAAATACAAAAACCGGATCACTGCGCGACACTCAACTTGCTCCATTTCACACCTGGTCCATTTTACACCTGACTCAGTTCAAACACCAGGAAATCAGTAACCACAATTAGTTCAGAGCTGTTTTTTGCAACATAACCCATAGAGATATGACTCATTACACATGCAAAATTTCATCTAGATCAGACAATTGGAAGTGGGTCAGGGGCATTACTTATTGAATGCCCCTCGTAGCATGTACCCGTGATCCAATAACAAGAAAACTGAATTTTGAACCGATCAGTTCAAACATCTGACATCTATGAACATCTGACACCTGTTGGATCAAATCTCTAAACTTTCATAATGACATTTACTGAATATGCAGATAAGCTTTCATGCTAATGTTGTTTCTGATGCTGGTAGCTTTAGAGATTTAGACCTTCAGAGCTGTTGTTACGTGTTGCCAAGACCAATATCCTGAAATGTGACTCTGCTTCTTTCCTGTTTGAAATACTCCTTAGGCCACACCAATTTATTTTCATGCTTCTCGTACCTTTGCAAAAAAAAAGGGTTGCCGAAAGAAGCATATAGCTTAACCCATTTTAAACATGATTTTTATGGACACAGTATCAAACCAAGAAGAAATGATAGTTAATTTCATGGCTAAAGATAAAGGGATTGGGCAAAGGGTAAATGCTAAAAGAGCAAGACCTATGGTAGTAACATCTTTGAGAGTGACCTAATAGAAAAAGGGGGTAGATTCTACCTATAAGAATAATGGTGTCTACACGCTTTGTTAAGAGGTTTCAGGACTCAGACATGGCTGGTCTCACTGCAGCTACTGCCTTTAGCATTAGGAAAAGGGCTGCCAAAAGAGGTATATAACTTAAAACAGTTACATCTTTTTTTCTCAGTCAAATAGACAGTATCAAACCAAGGAGAAATCTTTATCTTAATCTCCTTTAATATCCTTTATCTTTAACTTAATGGTGAAAAATAAAGGGGAACGGGCAAAGGGTTGGTAAACGTACAAGACCTAAATGTACATTTAACATCTCTGAGTTGCTGACTTGGTAGAACAAGGGGGCAGATTCTGCCGATGAATAATGATCATGGTGTCCACACGCTTTGTTAAGAGGTTTCAGGACTCAGACAGGGCAGGTCTCACTGCAGCTATTGCCTCTAGCATCAGGAAAAGGGCTGCCAGAAAAAGTTTATACAAGTGCTACCCATACTCATCTGACTACTTCTAATGTATTAGGTGGGCACAACATTTGCTAGTGCTGCAAGTCAGGATACAAAATATCATTTGTGAATGAAAGTCTGAACACTCTGAATCTGAAATAAATCATTAGCTAATTTCTATGTTGAGAGGTATAATCATTATGTCAGTTGACTTTCTTCAGAAATCAATAGAAAGGCTGTAAGCTTCATCATGACATTTCTCCAGTTTATTCAACAAGACGTAAGCATGACATTGTGTTCTTTAGGGCAGTTATAAACATGGGAACATAAATCTGAATACTCTAAATTTTACTACATGTACTAGGAAATATCCATTAGCCTCTCTATGTAAAGGGGATATACAGTTATATATACACAACAAAATTAAAGTGTACTTAATACCACTAGAACTAGAATAAGTTGTGTTTTTACAAAGCTTAAGCTACAGTTAAAAATCTATTATATGAATATAACGTTACACAAAAGATGGCAGTAGATGTTGTACTGTACAATGACAAAACAGTTACGTGAAGTATCTGTGCTGTAAATAACAATAAATCAAAATAGCAAATTGGTGATCAGTAAACTCTTTGTATCATCTAAGTTAATATTAACACACAGATTTAGCTCTGTCCATCGGACAAGACAATAGCTCCCACCAACTACTCTGTCCTTCAACAAAGTTAAAATATAGCACACACGTCTGGAGCTCTGTCTCCCAGACAAGTGAATTATAACTCACACTAATTACTCTGTCCTCCAAACAAGTTGCTAATAACACACTGATTAATCCCTGTCAATCAGCCAAGTTGAAACTCACACTAACTAAACTCAAAATGTCCTTTAAAAAGTTAGAAATTACACACTGGTTAAGATCTTGTCTCCCAGACAAGTTAATAACAACTCACACTAACTACTCTGTCCTCCCACCAAGTTAACCATTATAACACCTGCTGACCATGATGATCTATCTTTTGGGTCATGACTACCAGTTGTTACAGCAGTGGTGGTGTCTACATGTAAGTGTATTAATTTTAATTTTGGAAATCTGGTTAATGATGCAGCGGTTGTTACTGTAACTGTTACAGCAGTCATGGTGTCTGGTCCATCTGGTCATGACCACCGGTTGATACAGTAGCTGTAGTGTCTGTGCTGTTGGACACAACACCAGGGTCTGGGCCAACAGAGCGATTCCTGGTCCATCTCTTCCAACAGATTATGAGAACAATCATGGTACCAATGAGGACAGTGCCGGCTGCTGCACCAGCAATAGGGGCAATGAGAATAATGGGATGCGATTCAGGCTCTTCTGGAGGCAAAGAGTGAACAAAAACAGATGAAGTAGGACCAGATTCAAACTGTTCTGAGGGAGTAGAGCCAACAGATACAGGCTGGGAGAAAGTGGGAGAAGACACGAGCTGTTCTGGAGGTGTAGAGCCAACAGATACAGGCTGGGAGAAGGTGGGAGAAGACACAAGCTGTTCTGGAGGTGTAGAGCCAACAGATACAGGCTGGGAGAAAGTGGGAGAAGACACAAGCTGTTCTGGAGGTGTAGAGCCAACAGATACAGGCTGGGAGAAGGTGGGAGAAGACACAAGCTGTTCTGAGGGTGTAGAGCCAGTATGTACACGTATGGCAAAAGTCGGAGAAGATGCCATGTCTGAAGAACTGGTGGTGCCTACTGGAGGAGGTGAAGCATTTGTAGTAGTTGTGGGCAGAAAGCTTACAATTCTTGGCTTTTCACAGATCAAATCTTTACGACTGACATCTATCAGCTTTTGGCCTTGTAAGCGGGCTGGTTGAGAACAAATTATCTCTTTTTTTATAGATCTTTTCATCCTTAAGGAAAGCATGCTGCAGTCACACTGCCAGGGGTTGTTGACAATTTTCATCACCAATACTTGACGAGAGTACAGTTGGATCTGAGGGAGATCTGAGAATATACTGGGATGGATGGTTGTCATCTTGTTATTGTTCAGGAACAACATTTGAAGCTTGGGCAGGTTTGAAAGTACGCCTGGCTGAATGGTTTTTATCTTCTTGTTGTGCAGTATTAAGTTTCTAAGCTGTAACATCTCTGAAAATGCCCGAGGCTGGATGTTGGTTATTTGGTTGTAGTGCAGATACAACTGTTGCAGCTGTGGTAGGTTAGAAAATGTACCTTGCTGAATCTCTGTTATTTGGTTGTGGGACAGATTTAGTACTATCAAGCTCCTGTATCTTGAGAAAGCAGATGGACTGATGGTTGTAATCTTATTGAATTTTAAGTCAAGTTTAGTGACACTTGAAGGTAGATACTGAGGAACACTGCCTCTGGTTCTGCAGCAGCAGTTACAGTCTGATGAACAGCTGGTGCTGCAGGCTGCGGTCGGTCCAGCTTCCTTCAGAACGATGAGCAGAAGGACCAGCAGTGTCTTCAGCTTTCCAAACATTTTGTCTGCAAGAGAAGGAATACAATGTAGATGTAATAACTGAAAACAAACTTGTGCTTAAAAGTCGTTATTGCCTAGTAACGTTACATATTGCTTGTGCATGTTGAAAAGTCTTTTATGTCGCTATGAAACACAACTAAAGAAATT
>NC_049985.1:1234509-1239058 GCF_000003815.2 Branchiostoma floridae | reverse complement strand
CAAACTCCTGTAAATCAAAAACCACAATTAGTTCAGAGCTGTTTTTTGCAACATGATCTATAGAGATATGAATCATTACACATATACAATTTCATCTAGATCAGACAACTAGAAGTGGGTCAGGACCATTACTTATTGAACGCCCCTCGTATTTGATGTTTGCATGTTCCCAGGCTGGGTACACAACGAGCTGCTCGTCCCGGACGGAGTTCTCACGGGTCACTTATACTTCTAATAGAGATTTCCAAACAGATGTCTTGAAGGCAAAACCGTAACTGCCGGCCTATCCAGTCCTCTACCAACGGTCTATGGTGGAGATTATGGTCTTCAGTGTCCGTATTAAAGACCATTCTGGACGGCGCGCAGTTACGATTTAGCCATGGAGGATCTGCCGAAACTGATATTCTCGATGCTAGACATACGTATTGTCGTATATCGTAGTATCAATCGTGGGACTTCAGGAAGGGCTAGTGCTTGAAGTTGAGAGGATAAGTGCACAAGAAAACAAGGGGTCAGAAATGACAACACATCACCCGCCAGTTCACTACCCCCAGCAGTAGGTCACGGTGCTGTTTGCACCCTTCTAATGAAACAATGAATATTTCTGTAATTTGTAGACAGCGTAGACTTTTTCTTCACACAAAGCGCTTCGTCACGTTGCTTGTATGATACGGTATGATATAATATATAATATGGTATGATATGGTATGATATGATATGATATGATATGATATGATATGATATGATATGATATGATATGATATGATATGATATGGTATGGTATGATATGATATGATATTATTTCAGCTCTGAGCCCATCAAACCTAACAGCATTTTGAAAAAAAATGTATCTATTGATATTAAAACACAGAAAAATCGTTGTATTTGTTCAACCTCTTCTTGGTTCTCAAATGTGAACGCAATTTGGATGTGATAGCTCTTCATGTACCACTTCTATTGGTACACTGTAAAGAAAAGGTGCTTGAGTTTCGATAAAACAACACTGGTTAGTGAAAACATCATCACAACATAGTGACATTCTCTTTACTCAATAAGTTCGACAGAAATGCCTAAGAAATGAAATATTATTGCTTTCACAGTATGATATCTGCACATCGGTTTGGTTACTGGATAAGTGTCGATGCAAAAAAAGACATGGATGTCTGAACTACAGCACAAATCTTGACAGGAATTTACAAAACAACCGCCAATTTGAGACATTTCGGGGTTTGGGGGGATGAAAAAAATCGGGCTAAGCTCGTAAAGGCGGTTTCGTACTGGATCGCCATTTACACTGAATAAAGAGTAAGACACTTCCAATTAAGAATGGAAGTTCAGTGGACAAGGTATAAAATCTACGATAAAAAAACGGCATACTCCCTTCGGGTGTTGTAGACGAAAGTTAACTTATAATGGTCTAAGATGTGTCTTTTTCCACAGGTTTTCGTCATCAAAAACGAAACAATCTTACCTATCTCGGCGAGGGTAGGTTGAACTGATAAAGGACGTTGATCTGTTAATATCTTTAAGTTTCCTTACGTAATTTACGTCCATAAGAAAACAGTGTAAGAATGGAAGGGATGCATTGCATGTCAACTGATAGTTGCAGTACTTCTTTAATCCGCCAAGGGTCTCTTTTGACACGTATCAGCAGCGGTGAGATTTCTTCAATGTAGAGTCCAGTTAATTGGATGTGAGGCATTACTGGACTATTTGGTATTATATTATTGTTGCAGTCATGCAAATCGATCTTATAAAATACAAAACCCTCCCACGTGACACCACTTATTCCAACTTCGAGGCTCGGTACCAAGTGTCTTCATTTTGTGTCACCGATGCACCACTAAAACTGTACGTCGTTGTATACACTTAAAAGTAGTTTTCAACATGGTAGTTATAAACATATACGTATGCTCTTGCCACCACTAAACTTCAAAAGTCTTGTGCGTTTAAGCCTTTGAGATCAGGAGTGAAACGCAGGCAACTACACTGAAGAGTCAAATCGCCAGGAGTCGTCTTTTTCGGTATGGAAAAGCGACCCATGTTGACACAAGTCGTTTCTGTTGATAGAATATTCGATTTCCTCTGCTGAAGTCACAGAATTCGTATCCAAACCTCCCCCTTGCCCTTATATATACGTAACATTACACTGGTTGTGTTCCATGTATTTTATTGTCCACAAATCATGTCCTGATTTTATGTAGGTTCATGAGAGTTAATCCCTGGGCTTTTCCCATTAACAAAACCGGACCAGGAATCAGAACCACCCTGTGTCAAGCTGCAAACTCCCAAAGTCAAACTTTGGTGACCGTTTCAACCGGAAACAGGGCAGACACCTGAAACCACAGCTAATAACACTTTATTGGTTGTTTCATGACCTGTTTGTTTATTGTATGGAGACGTTCCGTGATTTTGTGGCCCAGTTTTATTTTCACTATTATCATCTACAGTCGCTCGTGCAACGTGCTACAATACAGGCATTTTACTGATACAAACACTAAGTACTTTTCGGGACAGCAAATGTTAGTTTGTGGATGTTTGGCAATAATGAATGCCTTAAGTGTTGTATAAACTTATTCCAAAGGCGTTTCGCGAAGCTATGTAATCTGGGCGTCAGCCTTGTTAGTGCAAGCTCGCTCTCAATCTCATACTGATACGATACTCTCTCGTGAACGTTGGGAGCAAGCGCCAATTCAAGTCTTAAACAAGACTATAAACGTTACCAAAGCTAGAAACCAGTAGCGCTTTCCCTTTACGCTGTACACATTGTACCATGAACATGCTGCATCTTACTACATTACCATGCATCTGAGGATTTTTACATTTTGTTCCTTGCTTTGTAAGTTTGTTTGTTTGTTTGTTCGTGTAGCCTGATACCATGGCTACCATGAACATCACTAACCAACAAATTTGTGCGCATCTTCTACATCATTGCGCGACATTCTGAGCGACACTACTACTTGTTCATTTGCGCGCTGTTATTAGGGTAAGTAAAATTGATCTTCATAAAGAGGATAGCTAGTGTAACTTTCATATCATTGTTTCAGCGACAACGAAATAAATCTTCGTTTAATTTCAGAATCCTTGGTCCATGTATCTAAGGCTTCGAACATACATAACAGTAGACTTGCCGGGTGAGAGACAAAACATAAACCTTGCAGCAGACGAACGGACTGTTTCCAAAATCCTTATTAGGAAATATTTCCACCTTTCTGTCTGTGTAAATCTTGTGAAACCCACGACAAAGCCCATGCCCAAACCTCCTTTAGCGTTGTGGGGGTATTTGGTACCGAACATCGCTGTTTTGTGCTAGTATTGACATCCGCGCTTGGAGCGTTTAAAACTGCATCAGCTACCTTGGAGACTTTTCAAAAGCATATTCCTCTCCTCCTTAGTAATTAGAAGCCATCTCGGGTGTCAGAGCTGGGGCATTCTTGTCATTATAAGGCCATTTATTGGCTGACAAGCTGTCGGCACTGGCCCGGTGGTTTTGGTCTTGTACAACTACAGCTCACCCCTCTGAGCTCACCCTGACATGGCGGGAAAATCCCACTGCTGACAGACGGGAGGTCGGACTGGGGCGTGTGCGTCTGCCGGGAGGGAGGGAGGGCGGATTGGTAGAATCGCATGTTGCATTTTGTGAAGATATTCTGTGAAGAGATAACGAATGCTGTAACACAATGAGTACCTAGCTCCCGTTAGGAACGTCTCAAGGATAGGGCGTTAAATGGAGGTCCCGTGTTTAAGAAGGAGAGCTACACACCTCAAGCGCATTATCAAAGAACCCAGCACACTTATGGAAAAGAGTATCAGAGGCATATTCCAATGAGTGGATGAAATGAATCTGTCCGGATATGCAGGTTGTTCATTGCAAACCTTGTGTGTTACGCCACGAGGCCAGAGCAGTACAATAAACAAACTAATGAATAAAATATGCACCGTCATTCCACTTTATCAAGAAAAATCGCTAGCTACGATGTTTGTTTCGTTGGTTAGTTGGTTCCTTGTTGGTGACCGCCCTATGTTCCGAAATCCCTATGTTCCGAAATCTCTATGTTCCGAAATCCCTATATTCCGAAATCCCTATGTTCCGAAATCTCTATCGTCTATGGAAGTGTTCCAACACACTAGTGTACCGACTGGCGTTGTACAGCGACCTGGGAGTCGACCAAAGCTACATAAGTCCAGGCTGCGGACACGCGGTCAGCAAAATAGGAAGTAGCGGCCTATATATTATATCACGTTACCTTCTTTAAATATTCTCCTTTTTGTGTTATTTGGGATGTCTTGAAATCTGTTAAAACTATAATAATAATAACAACAGAGGACTAACGTTAGCTCCATTGCAGATTTTAGCCGCAAACTTTTGTTTAGGCAAACCTAAACGCGCACCATCGGCAAACATTTAAATGTATCATTTTTGTAACATACCTAACCTCGTACCAGTTTGATAGCATCATAATTTCAATACAATTCTTGACGAGGAAATGAAAAGATACACTCATGCATGAAAATGACATACGATATTCCAGTAGATTATCAATGCTAT
>NC_049985.1:1233196-1234409 GCF_000003815.2 Branchiostoma floridae | reverse complement strand
TTTCCTTGGTCCGCATGGCAACTAGAATAGTTTCTCGACAGTCGTGGGTGCAATTTTCATGTTTTCATCTGAATGACGTAGTGCAAACAACAGAATGTTCACATAATTCAGATTCAGATAAGTGAATCGTCAACGTGAAGATACTGCTTAACGCTTACCTGTCGATAAATCTTAGTGAAGGTAGGCTGTGTACTGTAGAACTTTCAGCGCCAGGAATACGAGCGATCGCGATGATGTCACGGTGACGCAGTGGTAGGCAAAAAGCAGGTGTTTGGCAAACGATTGATCTACATATTAACCGGTAATTTGGTCTGCTAATTGAAATATCAGTTTTTAATCCAATCTATTGATGTCTTGGTAGGCACCAGTCGCCGAATACCCCGGATATAAACAACAACAGGAATGTGGAAATGATTTCACGTAAAATTTGAGGATTCCCAATGATATCACAATGGAATGAACTCTCGCGAGATCTCCACTCGCGTGAGTTTATGACATGTGATATAACTCCCCCTCTATTCACAAGTGAATCATGAGCCGCACGAACAGGACGTTGCCAAGCAGAGCTCCTGTAGCGCGGTACCAGCCATGTGCAAGCCGGTGACATCTTTTACTTCTGGGAACGTATCTTGCCGGCAGCAAAGGACTGAGTAGTTTCCTTTGGCGTTAGTGTCACTAACCTAGAAGGTACGCAGTATTGCCTTGCCGCCTTATGGCGTGTTCTGGAATTTTCGTTTGGCGGTCTGTTTCCCGCGCTTTGGCGGGACAGTGTTCTCAGTGCAGAGACATTTTGCTGTCTGAATTTCGTTTTATTATTCTGTGAATTTGTTTGCTCACCTTTCCTAAGGCGTGCAGCTTGTGTTTTAGAGCATATTCGAGTTTTCAAATGTTCCTTCTGATACTCGTGTCATTTATGAGTGGAATTTGCATCTGTATGTGGAGCGCACGTGTTCGGGTGCGCAGGTGAGATTGATTCAACTTAGCGTGGTTAACTTGGCTTCGGATGCATTGTGATTTCCTTGTTTGTTTGTTTTTTCGCATGAGTTAGGTATTCAGACAAGGCTGTATCACCACCAGGACTGCCGTAATCCTTGTTTTCTCGCGCAAGGAGCCTAATGGAGCAGAACAACACTGAACTGATCACCGAGGGCCTGGAGGAGCACCTGACATTCCTCCCCTGACGACAGTAGTGGTTAAACTTATTACTGACACC
>NC_049985.1:1225019-1232085 GCF_000003815.2 Branchiostoma floridae | reverse complement strand
CAGTAATTTGTGTTTATTGTATTTGCTGTCGGACAGCGGCACCGTCGAACGGTTTGGTACAGCAATTGTTGTATATTGTATTGGCTGTCGGACAGCGGCACTGTCGGACGGTGTGGTACAGTAATTTGTGTATATTGTATTTGCTGTTGGACAGCGGCACCGTCGGACGGTTTGGTACAGTAATTGTTGCATATTGTATTCGCTGTCGGACAGCAGCACCGTCGGACGGTGTGGTACAAGAAATTTGTGTTTATTGTATTTGCTGTCGGACAGCGGCACCGTCGAACGGTTTGGTACAGCAATTGTTGTATATTGTATTGGCTGTCGGACAGCGGCACCGTCGGACGGTGTGGTATAGTAATTTGTGTATATTGTATTTGCTGTTGGACAGCGGCACCGTCGGACGGTTTGGTACAGTAATTGTTGCATATTGTATTTGCTGTCGGACAGCGGGCACCGTTGAACGGTGTGGTACAGTACATTCATCCTGTATGTTGTATTTGCTGTTGGACAGCGGCACCGTCGGACGGTTTGGTACAGTAATTGTTGCATATTGTATTTGCTGTCGGACAGCGGGCACCGTTGGACGGTGTGGTACAGTACATACATCGTGTATGTTGTATTTGCTGTTGGACAGCGGCACCGTCGGACGGTTTGGTACAATAATTGTTGCATATTGTATTTGCTGTCAGACAGCGGGCACCGTTGAACGGTGTGGTACAGTACTTTGTTGTATATTGCATTTGCTGTCGGACAGCGTGGCCGCCGGACGGTGTGGTATAGTATATGACTGTATGTTGTATTTCCTGTTGGACAGCGGCACCGTTGGACGGTGTGGTACAGTACATGGTTGTATATTGTATTCGCTGTCGGACAGCAGCACTGTAGGACGGTGTGGTACAGTACATACATGATTGTATGTTGTATTCGCTGTTGGACAGCGGACTCCGTCGGACGGTGTAGTACAGTACATGGTTGTATGTTGTATTCGCTGTTGGACAGCGGCACCGCCGGACGGTGTGGCACGGTACATACATGGTTGTATGTTGTATACGCCGTTGGACAGCGGCACCGTTGGGCGGTGTAGTACAAGTACATGGTTGTATGTTGTATTCGCTGTTGGACGGTGTGGTACAGTACTTTGTTGTATCTGGTATTTGCGGTTGGACAGCGGCACCGTTGGAGGGAGTGGTGCAGTATATGACTGTATGTTGTATTTGCTGTTGGACAGCGGCACCGTCGGACGGTGGGGTGCAGTACATGGTTGTATATTGTACTCGCTGTTGAACAACGGCACCGGTGGACGGTGTGGTGAGATTGTTGGACAATCGTGTAGAGAATTCGTTGTTGGACAGCGGGGTGCGTCAGACGGTATAGTGGATTTTCGCTGTAAGACAACGGGCGCCGGTGGACGGTAATCGTAACTTTGTTTGATTTGAGTCGTTGTTTCATTTGATATGACGACAGGTTGTTGGACAACCTCAGATTTTGTTTGGTTTGTTGCATGGTTGGTGAACAAATCCATGGTAGGTAACAAACCGTACGGTAGTACAGTGAAGACCTACCTTGTTGGACAGGTCAGAAGTAAAGGTCAAAGGAATGGAGGACACAATGGGAACAATGGAACTTCGTTTGTCACAATTAGATTGTGACCTTGGACGACATGCAATTTTCGATAAGGTCCGCAGCGTCTGCACGGTAATGTTGGATGGTGATTTTACCGTTGACTGAACCGGTGTTTGCGTTTCTTGTTATGCAAGTTTGGAATAAAGACAAAGATCATGACGAGTTTCTCGTGTCACATTCCTTCCTACCATTGGATTTTCTGTGTTCCTGTTTATTGGCTACCTTTAGCTGGCCTAGTTCTCACTCGTGGACCGTGTTCAGCTCCCTTAAGCTGTTGCCACCCATACTGGCTTCGGCCTGGTGGTCCGGGAAGCGAGTGGGGCCTGTCCAGACTGAAATACATAGAACTGTGCGTAAAGGTCGACAGTTACAGGTTAGATACTGAGCAAGCATTGTGGTGATAGCTTTCTCTGCAGCTGGAATATTGTTCTTGTATACGCAGAGAAATCAATGTTTGATTTCCAACACGACGCAGGATGAGTTGAACTACTGTAAACCTGGGAGAGGTTGGTCTCAGGTAATCTCTAAGGGTTCTCTATCTAATCGGACTGGTCGTCGACCATTCCACTGAGTTCGGATTGGACAGGTCCCACTCGAGCCGGACCTTAGGCGCCCAAGGAACTTAGCTGAGAACCAGGGATCAATCTGCATTCCTGAGGAACACCTAAAGACTGATGACTGTGACTGTGATAGTCTTACACCCACCCTGTTGATAACAACAAGCATGCGCAGCAGACCATAGGGGATGCTGCTGTGTTGTCAAGGTGGCTTAATGCATACGTAGAGGGTTTTGTACGGAAAGGCACAGAGGTGAGGGAGTAAATATAAGGGATTGGGGGAATGAAGACAATAAGGATTGGGAAAAGGGAATGGAGAAGAATAAGGATTGGGAGATGATTAAATGAAGGGAAATGTAGGAACTTAAATTAGGGGAATAATGGCACTCGGGAGAAGCGGGTGCCGAGGTCTTCTCACCCCAGTCCTTAACTCTCCACTGAGGCAACGTGAGTGGGAATATATTATGATTCCCAATGATATCACAATGGAATGAACTCTCGCGAGATCTCCACTCGCGTGAGTTTATGACATGTGATATAACTCCCCCTCTATTCACAAGTGAATCATGAGCCGGACGGGAGGGACACAGCCTAGCAAGAGTAGACTAGTCTAGCTACAGTCCACGGTCAGAGGCAATGTAGGTTTCTAGTGTAGCCGTTTTTCACCAGAGGGATATCTCCGATCTGTGTGGATTATCCAAAGCTCCGAAGTTATATGCAACTACTACCCTACATGCGCTAGATGTTTGTGTACTGCAGGGACCAGAGTACACGAATAACCAAAGCATGTAGTCAACTGGTTGTCCCAAAGCCTAAGCGAGAGACCTTCAGAAGATCAATAGCCTACCGTGGGCCCAATGTCTGGAACAGCCTACCGCCAGACACAAAGAGTGTATGGCTCTTTCTCATGTGGTACAGCAGTCGGAATAAAACCGAGTGTCAGTCATTTGGTACTTTGTGTAATAATAGTTGCCATATCATGTACAATTGTCGGGCAATAAAGTGCTGTTCAAGTGTAGGTGTCTTTTCTGTGTTATATCTGAACAACAGAGCGCAACACATGATATCAAGTTTCGGAGCAATTCTTCACCTTTTCTGCTGAAGAGGATATTAGTAGATGGGGGGAGCACGGGAAAGAAGTGCAGTCAAATTTTTAGCCCCCCCACCCACCCACCCCCTAAGTATTTTACGGGTAAGCATGGAATCTCGGATTCCACGATGCCTCGGTCTTCTCACCCCAGTCCTTAACTCTCCACTGAGGCAACGTGAGTGGGAATATATTATGTTTCCCGCGCTCAGAGATTTCCCATCATGCCGCACGCTGTCCTAATTAGCATAAGTCAAAGGTCACACGCACCCCTCCCAAAGTGCAGGTAAAACTTCCTGTCTGTCCGCCGACTTTCCGCACTTTTCTCGCCAAATTCACGGATTTTTACCGCCCGCAGCCGCCAGAGGTGAGTCTCAACACTTCATCTACACTATCAACCTGCTTTGGTAGGAAAATCCGGGTTAATTTGTGTTTTATGTCGTGTTTTGGGAGGCTTGGTTCGACCGAAGTTTGTCTCTAAAATCGGCGGGGCTGAGTTCTGGTTCCCCCGTTTGACCCGGGGGCACTTCGCGCGGTAAAAAGCCGATTTAGACAAAATTATACTTTTGTATCTCTTGATATTTTCTACCAATATAGTAGAAAAACCGCCAGATCTGTCACCTGTAGGAAATGTGTTGTTTTCGCCATAAAGTCCAAATAAAGTCAACATTCCTGAAGGCTTGTTTACAAAAGTATCGTCAGAACTACTGACCAGTCAAGTCTGCAGGGGAACGGCACAGGAAATTATATTGGCAGGAAAATGCTGCTACGGGAACTTTACTTTTACCTGCGGAAAGGAGGAAGGTTTGGGTTTGAACCTGAACTGGACAAAAATGAAACAAAGTTTGTGTTTCTAGTTACTACACGTCCGCAACTTTTGTTCGACCCTTTGAATGATATTGACTTTGGAAGTAATAAATAGGTAACCCAAACAGAGAGAACACAGAGAAACTGTGAACCCTTGATGTTGTTGAAGACAAAAATTATGACGTTCATTCATCAGTAAAGAAAGGTCAGTGTCTGGTTCATATCAAACACAAGTTCAATACTTTCCATGTAAATTGTAATATTTCCACATTAACAATATGATTTTATTTGCCAACTCATACAGGAAGTTTAATTGAAAGAAACACACACATGCTATGAGTATGACAATTAAAAAAAAAATGTTCAAAATGTCTAGCCTGTAGAGCTATCTAATTTTATACATTTATTAATTGTTTCAAAACTAAGGGTTCGACTTCTTCTTTGGTGGCAGTGGCTAGTGAATGACTTGAAATAATGCCAGACTCAGAAATTTTAGCATAGTTCACTTGATCAAACAGAAGTTGATGAAAACTGTTCTTTTGTTGCAGATGCAGATGAAGAGAAGAAGATGAGACTTTTTCTACTCCAGGAAAATCTGTGCCAAAGTTCACGTGATATTTGATCCACAGCTACCATGATGGGACCCACACAACCACAATGAGTAAGTGTCATGCTGACTCCTTAATTATTTTATGAGGGTGGCTGAAACTAGTGACATGGTGGCCTGTTATTGACTAGGTCATGGGTTTCCCAATGTTGTGCCCTCTGGAAAGGTACTTTACAACTATTTCTTCGCTTTAGTTGCCTGCCTGAAAATAGGTACCTACCTTTGACTGGGGATGTTCTCCCAAGTCCAGTTTTAATGATTCATACCCGGTATAATATTTAAGGATTCAGGAAAAAAATATGTAAACATCTTGCATTTATGCAAGTTGGAACGTCTGATCTTAGCGCTATGTCATAAATCATATATTGGATATCTAGAATGGTTTTATGGTGTTGTGACTGTTGTCTGAAGTCTGAAGCTGTTGTAGTAGGAGGGTGTGTGTTTGTCGAAGGCTTGGCTCAGTTTCCCACGCGGACTTGCTCACCGTGTGACTCGTGTTGACTCACAAACACGGGGCGGACATCGGGACTTGTCTGGCAGGACGGTCGCTCTTAACTGGAGTGGGGGAGACAACAAACCTGTAATAAAGTTGGGAATGGGTTTCTGTTTATGTTTTATAGGTGTGACTGTGAGTGTGAGCTGTCGGAGCATACTTGTAGTGGGACTTAAAGTTAACTGCAAATCAGTAGATTTTAGAATAAAAACTGAGTGGCTTCCTTTAACTGTTTTTTCTTGAGCTAAGATGCATGTTGCAGTTGGATAAACATGTGCTCTCCAAGCAGAGGTCAGTGTTGAAGACTGTGACCATAATACTGGTGGGTCGGCAGACAAAAAACAGGCCATATGATTTAAAGGGTCACAATTGTCTCCCAACCTCTGCTTGGAGTTTAGTAGTCAGAGTCTGACTGCTGTAGAAGCTTTTGTCCAATATTATGTTGGTTCCAAAATGTTACCATAGCAGGATGAAGGTTAAATTGTCCAGTGTGACATGGAAAGTTAGTGACAGTTTGTGTCAGGGTCTGGTTGTTGTCTTGTTTACTTGAGAGATAAGATCAGAATAAACAACCCAGAGTCAGAGTAAACAAGCCGTCCTGTACACCCAGACCTGATGCATGTAGGGAAACATGTTCCACAGGGAGGTGTGAGGAGCTCAGGAGATAGATCTGTCTGGGGGATGTCTCAGTTATCTCCGCAACATGGGTTCTAGTCTCATTGTCAGGGGGCTACATGAGTTCTAGTCCAAGTGTTGGAGCTGTCTCTGTCCTCCACAACATGCATGGGTTTTACTTTTAGTCCCAGTGTCTGGGGGCTGTCTCAGCCCTCTCCGCAACATGGGTTCTAGTCCCAGTGTCGGGGCTGTCTCAGTTATCTCTGCAGCATGGGTTCTAGTCCCAGTGTCGGGGCTGTCTCGTTCCTCTCCGCAACATGGGTTCTAGTCTCACAACAACATGTGCAGTGTAACATGACTACTATGACTGTAGCAGGGTTCTCCCCAGAATTTTTTAGTATAGTGGAGGGGCTGGCAAAAATAACCCGCACCAACGCGCTGCACTTTCATGAAAATGGGTTCATTTTGCAATGACAGAGGGTGTCAAATACTACAAGTATAATATACTGTTGTTATTCCATTGTTGTGAAGTGGCAAAACTACTATTGTTTTGATCACTGCTCATTCACAAGTTTTTGCAGACAATGCTGACTGGAAAAGTGATGCCACTTGGTACAAAAATCTGTGAATTGTCATTAATCTTACTATTCTTAGCAAACTAACAAAGAAAATAGGGAAGAAACACACTAAATTTGAAAAATAGTATAGTGGAGCTGGCTGAGAGTATAGTGGAGGGCCTCCCTTATTCCACTCTCTGGGGAGAACCCTGCTGTAGTGTAGGAAGACATGTGTGATGTGGTGTCTCTCTTATTATACTTATAGTATACAGATTTGCTGAGATGAGCTTAATCAAGTTAATGGGGTATTTATCTGGAGCTGTCTCATCTGGTCTTCTCTGTAACCCGTGTTCTACTCCCATTATAACATGTAAAAGTTAATTGTCCCATTAAGCCATTATATCATGTCCCACATGTATAAATGTAGGTGAGAGCAGCTCTGATAGATGTACAGTGTCTGGGGACAGACTCAGCTGGACAGTGGAGTTCCTCTCTGGAAATGTGTGATCTGGGTTCTTGTCCCACGAGTATAGTTGTATAACTGTACAGTTACTCTAACTCTAAAATTTGGACACTGAATAGTTTCATCCTGTGTCCTACATGTCGTCCCACTGTGACCTGTGCAACTGTTTTTGGAGAATGAGGTGCTCATTCAGTCTTTGCCACAGTATATACAGTGTAACTGTTCCTCACCAAAGTCAAGTCGATACTGAGTGA
>NC_049985.1:1220048-1224919 GCF_000003815.2 Branchiostoma floridae | reverse complement strand
ATGAAGACTTATATAATATGATACGTATTATGCAAGTTAACAGCTAATTTGCATAATTGATTAGGAAAAGTTCATAAATCCACTGCATTCAGCACGTCACCGGAACGTACTGCGCCTGCGCGAACCCTGGTGTTTTGGGGGGTTGGTTTGGTCAACGTTGCATTGAAATCCCGCTTGTTGCACAGTATATGTTAGAGACATGGTTTCATGCAAAACGTACACGGGATTTTACCCTTATATAGGCACGTACTTTCTTAAATGCGGCCCTTTAGTAAACCGGGGGTTTAGCAAGGTTTAGCATGTCTATACTTTTCGCGCAGGCGTAGTACGTTCCGGTGACGTGCTACTGCATTCCATTATAGTACTTTCATCAAAGTTGTCACATATGTAACTGAGAAAGAGGGAAGAGAGTAAGAGGTGTATTTAAAGACTTTGAAAGAGAATAAGTCAAGAATGGATCAAAGGATCATCATGATTTTTGGTATGCTGATAGCTTAAGTAATGCTTGATACAATTTGATATCAATTAATTGTAAATTGGGATCTAATTTGCATAATAAATGCCGAAATTTTATAAACCAACTCCAAGCATTTAATTATAAAGAAAATGAAATGAGTAATGCATTTGTCTACAGACATCATTCTACATAACAAACCTGGTTTATTTGGCAAAGGTATGTTTAGCTAATGTTGTAGAACAGTCAGTAAGTTTTAGCATGATCAGACTTTTAATTGATAGTTTTAACCATATTTCAATTTGCCTTTTAGACATTGTACTCGTATCTACAACATATATTTATTCATTATGATATTCATGCTACACGTCGTATTTGTATTCTTTATGTTACAATGTTCTTGTGAGTAGCAATTAGGTGCGATACTCAATGTAAACGAGCCTGATAATTCGGCTTTGGAGTCGCAAGTTGGCTGTGAAACGGATAAACCATTCTCTCTCTCTTTCTCTTTCTCTCTCTCTCTCTCTCTTCGAGTTCATACATGAGATAAATCCTTATCATATGTAAGATGATAGCCTTGTGTATAGTGTATTATGTAGATCAGAATACTTGAAACATACAATCAAAAATGATATTCGTCTTTTAATTAGCTCTGGACAAAATGGGCCAACCCTCTAGTCGATAGGATTTTTTGAAAATATCTCACGGTTTCTATGTTGTTGCTTTTTTGTAATGTTTATTTTCAAAGGCAGTCAATGGTCTCCCAACTTGATAGCATTTCAATATGTATCTTAAACGATTTATTCTTTTGTACATTGTAATTAATTATAGCTATGCTGGTAAATGTGGAAAACTACCAAGTGCATTATGTGTGAGGGTTATAGGTGAATTTTGATGGATAATAAGGGTTTGTTTCTGTATTCAATATTCAATTAAAATCAAGCAAAAATAAATTCTATCAAAAGGATAAATGAGTAATTGAGTAAAGCCCCCTTCACACGAGAGCACGATTGAGCCGGAATGCCGTCGAACTGAAAATTCTTTTTCATTTCATGAAAAGCCCCTTATGCCTACTTCTCCGACCGATATAAGGACAGGGAGACAAGAATTCAACTGACACACTTGGCATCTTTGGCGGAAAAACAGGTATATTGTCAAGATTGGCATACAGAATGGAAAAAACATAGAATCATTACATAAATATGTATCATTCTCAATATTTGGCAACACGCCAAATGGTTACCATGACAACGGTTCCATATATCTCGTGAAAAGGTTTTTCGTATAAAGGTCACATGCCAATCATACAAGTTTACGAACATTATAAGATTTCCAACATAATTTGAGTACTGGTTTACCACCACTTAAACGTTAAAAACGTTAAAAACAAGAAATGTTCAATAAACTGAAATGTGGCGAAGGTGAACAAACAAAACGTCTGAGCTAGTTTCTATACAACAGTCTGAAACGACTTTTTAGGTGCGATGCTGAAATATTGACGTAATGCAAATGTTGCCTAGGATCTGTAGAGTATTGTAGGGTACGTTTAGAGAAAAATACTGGCATATTATGAAAGTAACCTGAGCAGCATGGCTGTAACTTAGACTAACAGTGTCGATCGCTTTATTTATAAATCTAACTTCGTATCCTTGAGTATTGTAAACTATCTGTTTTTTCCCTATACAGCGTTAGCATAAAATTGTTTACCGTAAAGTGACATGGAGTGACACCTGGTAATACATTTCGCTACGGAGCAACGACAGAAAGAAAAGTTTCTATTGAGTTAGCATACATTTATGTGCTGTAGGGTAGTATGGAATTACGCAAGGTAATACATTCATAACTGGGAGACTACTCAGGGACTAAGAATCAACAAATCTACTTATTATAAGAGTATAGCTATGCTATCCAGTTTGGTTTAGAAAACAAACAAACCTGTACTAGTCAGCTGTTATTATCAGAACTAAGGTAACTCACCGTATACCGGCATAAAAGCCGCACTGGCCAGGTGTTCAATACAGGCATGGAGCTAGCTATTGCTATCATAACCTTGAGCAGGGCACCCTAAACGTTGTATTCCAATGTAGCTTGGTTTAGGATGCAAGCAGGGAACTTACTGTTGTTATCGAACTCTGGGTAACTCACCCTGTTCAAATGTTGTAGTTGATCAGACATATGGGTAACACACCATGTATCAAGGCTGTAGGGTAACTCACCCTATGTAGGGGTTTCAGTCTAAAGTTGATAATTCTTATTGGTGAGGTTGAGTAGGTATCAACCTATTGTGCCGTTAGCCGATTATACCCGTTTAAGGGTCTATTAGGGATCTTTTTCAGCTGTTCAAGTACGAACCAGGTGCCTTCTATGGAGTTAAGTGCGAATATATTTTTTAAATGCATCTGAGGTCCATCTCCCTAGTAGCCGAAGGTTCGAATCCGAAACCCCCTGCAAAGCTGCTTGCGTAGCAGCTCCAATTCGGAAGGAATGCGAGGTGTATTTTTGTGGATCGAGTTTGACTTGCAGGACACAGGCTCTTAATGCCTTGGCAAAGTTATCGCTGGTAACAGGGCAACCATCCCTACGTTGGAACAGGTACCCCGGGTTCCTTCCCCGTAGTTGGAGGTACTTAGCAAGGCTTACCACCGGGCAGTGCGGACTTTCTGGGTGTGGTTGGATCTGGATGGTGGATTGGGCTGAAGGACTGCTGTGTTTGTACGTCTTAAACTGTACCAAGAAGGAAGTTAGGCCACTATTAGAGTCCAGATTACCCCTGAGGTCCGCTAAGGTCAGAGTGTGTTGGGAAGAATTAGTTACCGTTACTTCGCTTATGCGAGCTAAAGAGTAGAACATAAACGTGAACATTGCCTCATACAGGCACTGATTGTAGTACGTGGTCTTTATGAACTTCAAGGCATCAATCAATTGGGAAAGAATAGGAGGCGTTATGGGCAACCTTCCGTCGGGTACGTGGTTCTTTTGTATTGAGTGCATCAACTTGCGAACGACGAAAGTAGAAGTGGGGTCTTGTAGATTTTGGATTTTGTGAATGAAACCTATAGCTGAAAGTTTAGATGCTATCGACGCTGGGGCAAATCCCTTACTATGTAAGTAGGAAATAAACTGGCATACTATAGGCTCTGGAATAGGGGGCTTGATATTGGCTGTACAGTGGATTTCAAGGCTGAATTGACGGAAATGCTGCCACGCCAGGCGATAAGCTGAGATTGTAGAAGGTGCTAAGGATTGAACAAGCAAGTTGTCGACTAGTCGATTAAGCTGCTGGGCAGGAGATGGGGAGGCACCCTGACCGGATGAGTTGCCATGTGTGGGTATTTCCTGCGGAACCGCTCTACCTGTAGGCGAGATAGACAGTCAGCCATCGTGTTATGTGCTCCCGGTATGTGCTCAGCTCGACATCTAATATTTCGGCGGAGGCTTATAAGAACAAATCTTCGAACCAAGGGCATTATCCTGGGGTTCCGTGACGTCTGTTTATTGATTATGTGCACCAGGGCAAGGTTGTCAGTGTGTAACAAAATACTTTGGTTCGCCCATTCCTTGCCCCAGATATGGAAAGCCAGCACAATTGGATAAAATTCTAATATTGTAATATTCGTCGAGTGTAGTGCCTGTGGCCAAGCTCCGTAAAGTCATTCTGTGCCATAAACTGCGCCATAACCTAACGATCCTGCTGCATCTGTATACAGGTTTAACGTGAAGTCCGTAGTAAATTGGTCGTCAACAAAGAAGGATTTTCCATTAAAGGTGTCAAGGAAATGACCCCACATTTGTAAGTCAAGCCTTACCCCACTGTTGATGTGAATAGGGCCTGTTTTGTATGTCCTATTCCTGGTTAGATCAATCAATCTTCTTAAGAAAGCGCGCCCTGGCACAACTACTTGACATACGTGATTGAGTAGTCCGACAAGGGACTGCACTTGTTTTAAGGAAACTGAGGAGCGCAGGAGGAATTCTTGAATAGTTTCTTTGCACTTTTGTAATTTGTCAATGGGCAATCTCGCCTCCATCAATCTTGTGTCGAGTTCTATGCCTAGAAATGACATAGTCGTAACTGGGTAGTAGGTTTTTTCCTCCGAAAGAGGAACCCCTACTTCCTGACACATATTGCTAAATGCTACCAAGTCTCGTTCGCAAGATGAGTATGCGTGGTTTGCGAACAAGAAATCGTCTAATATGTGGGTAGGGAAGCGTATATTGAGTTTGTTTACCGCTATCCACTCAAGGGCCGAACTAATAGCCTCAAAAATTGAACAAGATATTGAAGCTCCCATTGGCAGGCATCGATCATAATAGAAACCATTGTCTAAATAGAATCCTAATAGGTGGTGGTCGTTAGGATGTATGGGAACAATACGAAAGGCGTGATTCCACATCCGTTTTTGCTAGAAAACATCCT
>NC_049985.1:1215728-1219887 GCF_000003815.2 Branchiostoma floridae | reverse complement strand
GGGAGAAATGAATACTTCGGAAATGGTTTATTGCGAATGGACCCACTATACGTCCTTGTTCCAGTTCAGACTGAAGTTTCTCAAAAATAATTGGAAGTTGTGCTGGATTGGGGGACATGACTTTGGAAGGAAAGTAATTTCGAGGTCCAAAATACTCCAATGGAAATCCATAGGTAAAGCCTTTGATGATGTAATCTTTTTCCCTGTCGGGGTACCCTTCTAGAAGCAAACTAAGCTTCTTAGCGATTACGGGTGTTGTTATTTCTGAGCTGAGCCTTCTTGGGGCAGTTGGGCTCCTTGTGTGGCCCTGAACAGGTGGGGCAGGAGTGCTTGTAAGGGCAACCTGTCGTGGAGCACTGGCCTCCGGGGAGGTGATATTGAAAGCAGTAGCCTCTGGGTATTTTGTTGGTCTTGGGAAAGGAGGGCTTGGGGGAAGAAGATGCTAGTGCCAAGCTACTGAAGGCATCAACGTACAGCTGCGGATGTGGGACATCCCATGGTAGGTTTGGGTTGATCTGTCTTAGCTGTCTGAAGTACATATCGTACTTACCCCACTGCGCACCTCGGTCTGCCATGGATCGGATCAAGTACCCGTAAGAGATTAACTGGGTACTGCGCAGAACATGCTTCTGGACATAGATATACTGGTAAATCGCGAATGCGTTTGACCATTGTGCTAAGGAAAGGGAGTTCTTACTGTCCTCTACATTGTTTGCCACCGTCAAAGTTGGGAGTCCTGCTAATGGTTCCAGGTTGATGTTGAATTGCGCTTTGGGACGATGAGTTGGCAATAAGTGTTTGAATTCCACATATTTATCTAGCCAAATTTTCTCCTTCGTTGGTTCTGGTATTCCAGTGTCCAGAGGTAAGTGAACTCCCGTTTTATAGAGCTCACCGCTAAGGACAGATTCTATGGCAGGAGTCCCAACTACTGACGCTGGTTGGTTAAGAGCGGAGGCATTAACTGTCTTAGTAAGAGAGGATGTACCTAGAATGCTGGAAGCCAGGGTCGAGCCTAGGCCTGGCATCTGGGCGTTTGGGTTGATGGACGGAAGAGATGGGGGCTGAGGATCCAGTGCCCCACTTGTGGTAGCTATTGGCAACACGCCAGGGGTATCGGTTACATGGGTTACAGTCACTGAGCTAGGAGAGGTGTTAAGACCTACAAGTCCTGCTGACCCTCCGTCTGTTGGTAACGCACCTGGAGTCTGGGGGTCACTGGAATTTGTAGAGTTCAGTTTGTTCGCTATCTGCGTAGTAACTTGTTGCAAGTCCTCTAGTTGCTTTTGTAGAAACTTCATTGTCAGCTTGGGTTTATCCGGAGCCTTGCGAGTAGGTTGCGGGGGTGCATCCTCTGGAGATGGCTGATCTCCTCGCTCCGTCGGGGACGGATCATCCCCGGCTTCCGGCCTCGCTGCTTTGCGTGCCTTCTTCCTTGGAGGCATTACTGGGGCTCGACAATAGTAAAGCGTTAAGACAGTGAGCAGAGTAATACATCAGGACAAATTTTGTATGCATGATGACACATTCCTAGTTATATCGATTGTATTGGAGTGTCATGCCGGGTATCTGAGAAATGCGGTATAACGGTGAAAAAGCAAACCGTCAGATACAAAGGTTATTTAAGTCACTGTGGTTCTTGGACAACCCGCCCCGACAAAGCCATGCACCAAATAAATCACATGTACGGACAGGTACAGTAACAGTACCCCGACAAAATCATGTGATAAAACAAGCAGTAACTTGTGAACCACGCATGTACGGACAGGTACCCTGTTAGTACCCCGACAAAGTCATGCGTTAAATAATCACATGTACGGACAGGTACCCGGCCCGTACCCCGACAAGATCATGTGAATCAAACAATTGCTTGTGAACAAAGATCATGTGATATAAACAAGCAATTGACGCATGTACGGACAGGTATCTTCATAGTACCCCGACAAAATCATGCGTAAATAGTCACAAGTATGGACAGGTACACTAAACGGTACCTGGACAAAGGGCACGTGATATGTATACCAACATCTGTTTGGGAACAGACATTGATATTAGTCCAACGACTTTCCTATAAATTGATATCCACATGAAGGTACATCTGCGGTATTGTTTGTTGTGAATTTGAATTATGCGTAAACTTTGAATGAAGATCTGAAATTTGTGCTTGAGTACATATAGGTGAAATGAAAAACAAAGCACAAAAGAAAGGCAACAAATGTTGTCGACGTTCTGGCTTTTCTATAGGGGTTGGGTGTGGGGGGAAATGCAAACACAGCCGCTCAGTAAACGGCGTGTTTTGACTGACCTGTCTAGCTCAGAACATATTCCCGCCTTTCCTCGTAGCCAATGGGAATCGAATGAACACGTGAACAGGGCATGGTGACTGGGAACGTCTCCGAATCCGGCTTAAGCTGTATTTTCATTTCATGAAAAGCCCCTTATGCCTACTTCTCCGACCGATATAAGGACAGGGAGACAAGAATTCAACTGACACACTTGGCATCTTTGGCGGAAAAACAGGTATATTGTCAAGATTGGCATACAGAATGGAAAAAACATAGAATCATTACATAAATATGTATCATTCTCAATATTTGGCAACACGCCAAATGGTTACCATGACAACGGTTCCATATATCTCGTGAAAAGGTTTTTCGTATAAAGGTCACATGCCAATCATACAAGTTTACGAACATTATAAGATTTCCAAAATAATTTGAGTACTGGTTTACCACCACCAAAAGCCATCGCGCCTAACAAGTGGCAGGGGAAATCTGACTGCAAAACCCTCCTGTCTATTAGTCCGCCAAAGAGCCAATCAGGCAATAAGGGGCTAAGAAGTGTAGGGTGAGGGAATGTAAATGAATAGCCTTGCTTTCTGACTGATAAACGAGTATTAAAACATTTGAAGATTTCGTTAGTTTTCAAAAATGTCGCCAAATATCAAGTTACTTTTGTTCTACTCACCGCGTGTTGAGGGGCCAGGGCGAGGGGGGTGGGGGGTGATTCAATGTATAAATGTCCAATTGAAAATGTATTTTAGAGGGAATTAAATGCCCTTTGTTGCTGTTAAGGCCCCCCTGATGGACTTGAAGTGAAGATACATCCCGTAAGGGGACAGGTGGTGTCCGTCTTTTGCAAAATATTCTGGGCAATGCCTATTAACAAGGCGGACATGTGCCCATGTAGACATGTGAGGAGTGTTGGCCACCTCATGTCTCAAAGCGTCAAGGTACCTACCTAGGCACTGATTGTACGGTATGTTTGGTGGGTTAAATACCCGTGGGAGAGGTTCTCCAACAATGATATGTCTGGCATTAGCCCGGTTTCTGATTACACTTGCCATACCAACTATGCGTAAAGCCACTATCTCAGGCTCCCAGAAGAGCTCACACAGATCATTGGACCCTAACTCAAGGTAGACATCATCCACGGTTGGCAGGGCCTTACACATTTGGTCGAAGTTCGAAACTTTGCCGCCAGACAAGGACATCCATTTTACATCGGTGTTTTCCAACCAAAAATCTCTACTCACTACTCGGCCTGATGCTGATTCGGTTCTGCTTTCAACAAAAGCATCCAGTCTGCGTATGAACGAGTGCCCTATGATTAGTATTCGTCTTTTTCTGTGACCAACTTCTGCCATGTCGTACTAAGAATCAAAAGCAACGCCTACTGTAAGAGTTTAGCAACAAGAGAACAACCGAACTTCTGGGGGCCCCGTCACAGCTGCACAAAGCAGCGACAAAAAACTGGAAATAGAGACGACTCACCGTCTTTGCCAGAGATTCCGACCGGGAATAATCAGTCAAGAGTGTAGTCTCAAAGCAGAATACAGAGGGGGCAGAAATTGCCAACGCAAAGGATGCCAGAACGGAAAATGCAACGGGAAAATGCAAACACAGCCGCTCAGTAAACGGCGTGTTTTGACTGACCTGTCTAGCTCAGAACATATTCCCGCCTTTCCTCGTAGCCAATGGGAATCGAATGAACACGTGAACAGGGCATGGTGACTGGGAACGTCTCCGAATCCGGCTTAAGCTGTATTTATGTGGTCTAAGATAACTTTCCTCCTACCCTCATTGGTTTCTTCCGTTCTAACGCACAGATTTCGTCTGGCTGACGCTGCCGTCTTCCGGGGCTTTTTGGAGTTCTTTTT